>NC_028643.1:54335963-54342007 GCF_001406875.1 Solanum pennellii
GGGGGGGGGGGGGGGGAGGGGGGGTAATGTAACACTTTGAAAATCCAAGAGGAGTCTTAGATCCTAAAATAGGTGTCATTAGGTCTAAGTAATTTTTTTAAGTCCCTTTTAATGAGTTTAGGTCATTTTGGAAGTTTAAGAAACAAAATGTTCATGACGTCCGAATGTTTGTTCAAAGAGGTACTGGCGTGCCTTAGCCTATTTGACTAGCCTTTAGGAGTAGGAAATGTATGAAAATTGGTGAAAAAGGTATATAATAGGTGTTTGAGTTATTTCATGGTCGAAACTTTCGTGTAAGACTCCCTAAGGACCAACCAAGGGCCCTTGAAGAGGACCCTTGCAGTTTGAGGTTACACTGCCTGAGCAGTGTGCATCTACGAGAAAGGAGACGGTCCGTGTGTGGATCGATGGGACGTTGATGCCAACGTCGTACCACACTTAGACAATTGGAGGAATCCCCTCACCTTCACACTCTCAGAACTCACTTACGGAGTGCAGGATGGAGGGGAGACATCTTGTCGACTCACAGACGGCCCATTGGCGGGTTTCTGTTTGTGAGCGTCTTGAGTTGTTGCATGTTTTAAATGTTAAGTCAATTAACTAATTAATTGGTTTAGGGAATATATAGGGATTAAGGGGAGACTAATTTAAATAACTTAACTCCCATATAACGTCCCCAACCCCAATTAACCTTATTCAACTCTCAAATACAAACTCTCTTCCTTCTCTCTTCTTTCTCTCTCTACTTGAACTCAACATTGAAGACTAGTAAGGAAAGGGGTTTGGTGGTTGGAAAAGGACGAATTAACATCAATCCTTCATCAAACTTTATGTTATGGGATGTAATTCACCCTTGAGACTCTTTCCTCAAAGGGTTCCTTCAAAATGGCTTACAATAGTTGAGTTTTCTTGTGGGTTTCATCCAATTACGAAATTAATGGTGTGAATTAAGTTGTTTATGGTTTATTTAGGGTATAATGGATAGAATAAAATGTAACTGAACTTTATTATGGTTAATTGTAATTTTTTGATTCTAATTGAAGAATGTTATCTTTAACCCTTAACCCTAAGTTTGATCTTGATGTAAATTGGGTTGTGATTGATTCAATGGTCTTGCTTATAGGTTATATAACAATTAAATGATGTAGTTATGATAATCATTATCAAATTCGGTTGAATTATAGTCTTTCATGCTAGTCGTCACAAGATGATCTATTTTTGAAGGTGGGTTGACCTAGGAATCTTATTTTGAGTTATGATATAGTATTGAATTGTGCTATAGTGTTTATTCTAGTCTTGTTATCATGTTGAATATTGAATTATGATGTTGAAATTATATGTTTGATTGAATTGAGGATTCATGGTAAGGACTTGATTATGAACTATGAAGAAGACTTGGTTGGTTTTTAAATCACTATCTTCACTTCCAATTGTGGTTAAATCATGATATTATATTGGAGTATTCCTTGTATTAGGATTGATAGGGTGGTATGATGTTGAATTGAAATGTCTTGATTATGGTTGTGTGGTTGTTAAGATTTAAAAGTTATAAGGGTGGTGATGTGTACAAATGTGTCTTATTATTAAATGTTATGTAATTAGTTATCCTCACTAATATGAATTGTAATGAAAGGACTATACTCATGCAATTGTTATTGAGTTATGATGATGACAATTATACAAGGGCTAGACCCTTTGGCCTAAATTACGTTATGACTTTTAATAAAGGTTTAAAGACATTTTAATAAAGGGACTTAGCTTAGTACGAGTGAACTTGACAATGGGAGGTAAGGGCTTTCCATAGAGGAAATATTACCCTATAGTTCTATATGTGATGTTGACACCCCCTTTGAGACTCATTCTGTGATTCACATGAAATGAGGCTCAAATTACCAAGTAGTATAAAGAGGGAATACCTATGTCTTCTTACTTGAAGTATGTTACCACCATAGGACACTAGCTAGTGGATCCACCTAGGAAGCTATTTTTATATTAAGTCTTACCTTAGACGGTAGACCACGTTCCATCGGTATAAGGTTTTCTGAAACCGGATTCCACACTTAGCTCTTGTTGTCTATGTCGGTTAAGGAAACTATTCCCTAAACTAAAATGAAGTAATGAATTATAAACTCACTAAGGTGACTTGAGATATTTAACTTGACTTAGGTAGGGGTATGGGACTACACCTATGCCTTGCACTAGTTAGCGTTGATGGGAGCTTTAGGAAGTCAATATTATGTACGTATATGACAATTATGTAAATGATGATAATATGTTGATGTAAAATATGAATAGTTGTTACATGAAAATGACTATTTATTTGGAGCATGCTCTTGATTATATTAATAATGTATGTTAGTATGCAAACTTAGAGATTGTTTATGGTTGTTTGTTGGGACCACTTGATTAAGAAAGGTTATGGGGCTTTCTTGGTTCATTGCACATGTTGTCTTGGTGAGGATTCATTAGTTTATGGGGCTTTATTTTTACATTGCACTTGTTTTCATGGCGACGATTCATGAGTAATTTTCCTGCTTATAATGATATGATTTACCCTTAGTCATGCTTATCATGTTATTCCTTGATGATAGGGTTGTAGTAAGTCATGGGTTCAAGTATGTTGGGATACTTATTACATATTTGAGTTAGTAAGCATGTTTAGTTGATTAGTATGACTTACTTGGTTATGCATGAGACTTTTAAACTTGTAAAATTGCATGTTATAACTAAATGTACCTTTTTAGCATGATTTGTTCTTTTATGTGTATATGATCTCATACTTAGTACATGTGGAGTTCTTCCCGTTTCCCCAATATTTTTATGTTCCGGTCGTTGAAGTGTTTTGGAAGGCGACATTGAAGAAGGCTCGGATTCCTTATTCATCCAAGTAATGTAGGTCCTAAACATCCGACGTAAATGCCACTATCTAACTTATATACTAGTTATGAGTTTAAGAATCTTTCATTTCTTTCCTTTACAATTGAGTCCCATAATTTTGTATGACCTATATTTCTTCTTGTTAGAATGATGTAAGGTCTATGCCCAAATTTCATATACTCCGTAAAGATAGTTATGAGATGTGACGAATTTTATGACTATGATATTTTCTATATATTAGTGTGTGATAAAAGTAGAAGGCTATGTGACCTTCCTATATGAAGGGTCTATGAATATTCTATATAACTACATTATGTGTATGTAGAGGTATATGTACGCCTCCAAGTAGATGTAATGAAAAGTTTTAAATTTTTTCACAATTTCAATATATAAATGTAATGACATGAGAATAAGAGGGTATTGTTAGTCCTTAAAGAGGATGACAACGACGGTTACGTCTAGGGGGTAAACCCAGATGTGACATTAGATGTATGTTAGAATGTTGAATTAAACCAAAAAAATATATGTATATTTTCAAGGAACAAGTAATAGAAGGTAAAAAATGAATGGGGAGAACTGGCGTCCTTTGAGATCTGAGAGGCATGGGGTGCTAAACGTCAAAGATCCGAGGGCTTTCTGAGGTGCTGTGGCTGGCGCGACAATTCAGAGATGAAAGTTAGAGTTTCTTTTGGGGTGCGCTTTCTGGCGCAATGCTCCACCCATATCCTGAGTTTTTTGACAACTTTTCTTGCTCGTTTTTCATCTTTAAACCCTGTAAACTTAAATGGTTATTCCAAAACTATTATAAACATTCATAACCTCAATATAAAATAGATTATACTTGAAAAAAATGAAAATTGTGAATCAATATCAAGAAACTCCAACAACACTACCCACAAGAATTCAGAAAAATATCTTCAAAAATTCAAGGATTTACTTTCAAATGTAATAACTTCACTGAAATTGAATCATTATTGGAGCGTCGGTGAAATAACCTAATGCTATGTGAACTCACTTACCTTTTAGGGATCACCGCTGAAGAAATCCACAAACCAAACGCGATGAACTTGATGAATTTTTAATGCTCTTCTCCTTTCTCCTCTTCTTTTCTCATCTCTCAAAACACTAACTCTCTTTCTAAAAGCGTAAACTAAGTTCAGTTATGACGCCTATGTAATTACCATTAATGAATCAAAATAAAAATTTAAGGAAAAGACCAAACTACCCTTTTAAAAGCTGGATATGACTTTCCTTATTCCAATAGCCCAACTTCCAAAAGGCGTAAGTCGCCAAAACAATCTTGGAATCGCACAATTTCAGCAGCGTTGAAAAGATTATTCCAGGAGATTTTCAACCATATCTTGAAGTACACCTTAATAATTCTGAGCTAAAATTTTCGCACGTTTGAAGTTGATCAAAAACTCAAATTTTCCTAACTTTACAAGTTTCTAGATTTTATTCTTCCTAAAAATGACTTTCAGATACTTAGCTTCTTCCTTGTTATTTCAATTTACGGGATCTTACAATATCTACCATTGGGATCATTCGTCCTTGAATGACATTACTCTTAGTAGGATATGGGCGTAATATGCTACATTCAATTCAAGCACCCATAAGCAAATGCAAAACAACATGCAAACTTATAAAAAATAGGATGAAAAGATTAGTACCTTAATGCAAAACTTCTCTTGATTTGAAGAGACATGGATACCTTTTCTCCATAACCTCCTCAGCTTCCCAAGTAGCTTATTTATTAAATTTTTTTCTCCAAAGGACTTTGACTGATGCTACTTGTTTTATTCTCAACTTGGGAACATGGTGATCTAGAAGCTTCACAAAAATCTCTTCAAAGGATAAGCTATCCTTAACCCCAATATCTACACCTGGTATGATCAATGATGGATTGCCCATTGACTTCTTCAACATGGAGATGTGAAACCTTCAATGAATCATGGCTAACTCTTATGGTATCTCATACTCATAAGCTACATTGTAAATCCTCTTTTATATTCCATAAGGTCTAATATACAATGGACAAAGATTCCCGTTCTTACAAAACCTCATAACACCCTTTATGGGTGAAACTGTTCAATACACGAAATCAGTTACATTAAATTCTAACTCTTTTCTCCTAACATCATTGTAGAATATCTAACAACTCTGCGCGCTTTTTAATTTCTCCTGAACCACTTTCACCTTCTCTATAGCTTGATGAACTAATTTTTGTCCCATAAACCTATTTCACAAACATAAAACCTTCCAATAGGAGATATGCATATTTTCTCATTAACAACTTTATAAAGAGACATTTGGATGCTGTATTGGTATTTATTGTTGTAAGAAAACTCGATAAGGCTGAAGTGATCATCCCAATTACCTTCGAAATCAATCACACACGCCCTCAACATATGCTTTAATATCTAAATTATGTGCGTTGCTTTCCCATTTGTGTGTAGATGAAAGACAATACTTAAGTTCTCCTTTAAACCGAATCCGTTTTTATAAGATTTGAAGAACTGTGTAGTAAATTGTGCACCTTTATGTGAGATAATGGATAATAGAAACCCATGGGTTCTTACCGCCTCTTGGATATGTATCTTGCAAAATCTTCGAGCAAATGGGTAGTCTTTACTAGGAAAATATGAGTTGATTGTGTCATTGGATCCATAATCACCCAAATGGAATAATGTTGTCTGCGAGACTTTGGTAAACCCATGATGAAATACATATGAGTAATCTCCCACTTCCATTCAAGAAGTTCTATATTATGAGCCAAACCACTGGGTCTTTCATGCTTTTCTTTAACTTGTTGGTAGTTCAGTCACTTGGCTAATAATTTTTCAATGCCTTTTGTCACGACCCAAAACCGAGCCGCGACTGGCACCCACACTTACCCTCCTATGTGAGCGAACCAACCAATCTAAACCCTAACATTTCAATATAATATCAACAGAAAGTAATGCGGAAGACTTAAACTCATTAATAAAACCCAATTCAATAACTTCTAAAATTCAACATCTATTATTCCCCAAAATCTGGAAGTCATCACCACAAGAACATCTATGATCAAATTACTAAACTAAGAGTATTCTAAGAAGCTAAAATAAACAAAAGCTAGTCCATGCCGGAACTTCAAGGCATCAAGACATGAGGAAGAAGATCCAGTC
>NC_028643.1:54344439-54344669 GCF_001406875.1 Solanum pennellii
AAAACGACTAAACAGGTCGTTACAATAGATACCAATTTACCCATCGTTCGTCCCCGAACGATCACAAGGAGAAAAACAAGGTTAAAAAGGAGCACCTGAATCTGTAAACAGGTGTGGGTATCTTTCTCGCATATCAGCCTCCTTCTCCCAAGTGGCCTTTTCAACGGGTCGATTCTTCCATTGGACTTTGATGGATGCAATCTCCCTTGATCTCAATTTGCGAATTTCTC
>NC_028643.1:54349795-54409795 GCF_001406875.1 Solanum pennellii
TTTCAGAATTCTAAGTGTTTTGGAACGAGACCCCCTCGACGGTCCGTCGTGCCCATGACGGTCCGTCGTGGCTTCCGTCGTCTCAGCCAGTTTTTCCAGAAATAAAATCTGCTGCTCAAAACCACTAAACAGGTCGTTACACCTTTCTTCATACTACTCTAAAATTAAGAAACTTTTTTTTGGAACCTTGATGAATGAATTGTCTGGATCTATGAGCTTCCTCCATGATCCTCTCTTGGAGTCCATAAACTATTGGTACACACAACCTACCTTGATATCTCTATACAACATTTCCACCATTTTCAAAAGCTATTACTTCTACCTTATGAAAACTTACCTCCAATTCAAGGAAAATTGTATCTTGGTCTTTCTTTTCTTTTAATTCTTACAATAATGATGAGTCAACCCCATTCATCACCACTACTCCTCCTTCTATGGAATCCATTAGCCGGATTCCCAAACATGTACGTCTTTGCACATCTATGCTAACTGTCTCTTTTATTCCTTAAAAATGGGAGGTACTACCTATACAAAACCTACTCAAAGAACCAACAACAACAATCTCCTTACGTAGGTGGTAAATAATACTAATGTCATAATTCACATTCTTTGTCTGCTATTCCACTCTGTCTAAGTAACAAATATTGATAGATCTTGTAATCTGTGAACACATCTATATGTACAATGCACAAATAATGATGCCATATCTTCAAAGAATGTACAACTACACGAAACTCTATGTCATGGGCTGGGTAATTTATCTCATGAACTTTAAGTTGTCTGGTGGAATAAACAATAACCTTGTCATGTGCATCAATATGCAACACAAACAAACTCTAGATACATCACAATACACCACGAAACCTTGCGTAACTTCTTGCAAGGTCAACAATGGGGCAGTAGTCAACCTCTTTTTCAACTTTAGAAAGCTTTACTCACAAGATTCAAATCATTGAAACTTATCTTCTTTCTAAGTTAACTTGCTTTAAGAAGACGAAATAGATGAGAATCTCTCTAAGAACCTTCTACAATTTCTAGCAAAGACCAAAAAACTCCTAATATCATTTGGAAATATGGTTCTAGGCCAATGTTGCAATGCCTCTATCTTTTGGGTATCAACTCTAATGCCATAGATTCAGTCCAAAACACAAATTTAGAGAACATAGTGTATAACTCTTTATCTTTCAAATTCTGAAGAACTATTTTGAGATGACTTGCATGATCTTCTTCATTTATTTAATATATTAGTTCTTCATCAATGAAGACGATACTAAACATATCTATATAAGGTTTGACAACTCTGCTCATAAGGTCTATAGACGTTGCAGGTGCATTACTTAATCCGAATGGTATGAACATATACTAATAATGTCCATTATGGGTCCTGAATGTTGCCTTAGGAATATCACCTTCCCTTAGTTTTAACTGATGGTAGAACCAATTTGAGGTCAATCTTTGAAAAACAAGAAGCACCCTATAGATGATCAAAAAGATAATCATCTTTAGGAAGAGGATACTTTTTTATGATGGCTACTTTGTTAAACTTACAATATTGTATACACATCCTAAGGGAACCATGCTTCTTTCTCACAAATAAGAGTCAAGCGCCCCAAGGTGAGACACTTGATCGAATAAATCCCTTATCTAAAAGACCTTTTAGTTGCTCTTTAAGCGCGTTCAACTGTGGAGTCCCATTCCATATGACGTAATAGAGATAGCATGAGTATCTAAAAGACTATCTATGCCAAAGTCTATAGCTCTTAAATGAGGGACTCCGGGTAGATGATCTTGAATGACTTGTGGAAGCTCTTTTACTATAGGAACTGACTAGATAACATGTATCTTTACACTAGAGACATTAAAATAGGACTGAGTGATAGACACACCCCTTGGAAACTTTCTTGCTTTAAGATATGATCCTTAAATATTCCTAAACTGCTTTTCTACTATAAGACTAACTCATTAGGAATTTTGAACCAGACAACTTGAGTCCTCCCATCTATTGACGCATAATATGAATGAAATCATTCTATACCGAGAATGACATCAAAATCTACCATGTCTAATTCTATTAAATCATCCATGGTATCAATTTGATTGATGGAAATTACACAATCACGATATACTCAATCAGCTAGAATAGACTCACAAACAGATGTGTAGAAACACAAAAGGGTTCAAAGAGTTTCTCAAGAATATCATCAAACTGATTCGCAAGATAAAGAGTTCAAAAAGATAACTAGCTATTGGGTATAAATAAGAATAAACATCTAAAAATAAATACTTTGATCATTCCACTGAAAAATTTTGGAGACTTCTCTTGATTTTGGAGACTTTAGCATAAAGACGGTTTGTTTCTGTGTTGGTACTCGAAGTAGCTCCTCTAGGTGCAGCCTTGCCTAGTGGCGTAACTTATGAATATTGGGTTATATTGCCCGGATTACCACTACCATTCCTATTCTAAGGGAACTTTTTAATGAAGCGACCCTCCTGCCCACACTCGGATCAATATGTCTGGCCATCACGACAGTTATCTGGTGGGTTCTACCACACCAAAAACACAGAGTAACCCAACTACCTCCTTGATACACAAAATCTTGATACAGTGTTGGTTTATATATTAAGTTTTGGGAATTCTTACCACCATACTCACCATTGATTCAGGGTACCTGCGTACAAAAAGATGATAGAGTAGACCCCTTTTGCTTTTGCGGAAAGGGATACCTTTCTAATGCCCAAACTCATTGCCTGTCTTAGATTTCTTATTTCGAAATTCATCTGTATCCCTGGACATCTCTTTCTCAACCTACAACACATAGACCATCAACCTAGATATGTCCATTTCCTTAATAAACACAGATGCCCTACCCTCTTTGTTCGATAGATGGGACAACCTAGAAATAAACAAACTCATCCTACCCCTCAAGTTTGCAACCATCTCCGGAGAATAACGGGACATTTTGGTGAACTTCAGCATATTTTCTTGAACAATTAGAGAATCTTGCTTAAGTCCTATAATAAGGGCATGGAAGACACCTAATAACTAATTTTAGCTCAAGAAAACCCTTGTGTTGGATAAAATGCTCAGCAGAAGACTTAAATATTAGATATATAACTCATGAAATAACTTAATAAGTAATATATTTGACAAAATAGCAGCACAAGTCTTAAAAAAATACAACTTAAATGAATAAGCCTAAAGAACTATAAATTATTATCTATGAAGCCTCTAAAATAAAGAACGTGTCAGGATAGGACCCCTGATCATCTTAACAACTAAAAACTAGAAATAAAATTATAAAAAGTAGAGTCCTCCAGTATGCAAGGAGGATCACCAACTGACTCTGAATGATGAACCTGATCAATAAGGAATTGGATGCTATCTTCGTTACCTGCGTTTGTATTGTAAGATGATTTAGGTCGATTGGAATCTGTAATTTGAAAGTACAAATATGCAATTTGGAATGCTAAACATAATATATGCTTGTAAAGATTATTAAAGAAACACTACCTCGTCTTCTCTCATCTCATAAATAACTTAACTAATAACAAAGCAATGAAACACATGCAATATTTTAATAACATTCTAAAGTAATAAAATCAACTTAATTGTTAATGAAAATTCAATAACAAACTCAACTTTACTCATAAAATAATGTAATTTAGTTTTTCTGAGAATTTATCTAAATGACAACCACCACTATGAGCCTAAGTGGTGATACAATACCTTGCCCACTCTACCTTATTTTTCCTATACTTTGCCGTCATGTAGGCCGCTTAAATTAGTGGATCCACTAGTCTATACTAAAAACATCTTAAGGAGTCATCTATAAGGTATGATCTTTTATTACCCATGCTCAATACTACTCTCAAAATATACTTAGCTCATATGTTTTTAAAAACAAACTTCATTCTATGGTCTGAGATTATTACTCAAAACTTATCTTAAAACCTCTTTTGTAATCGATGTTCTCTTTCTATTTCCAAATACAAACATTAATAAACTCTTTGGGCATACTTACTTCCCTTATAGTTTTTTGAGAAATGAATTAAACTCTTTACTCTTTGCTCAACGTGAAACTTAAAAAACTTAATATAAAGTTAAAACGTTTTTTGAAAACTTATAAACTATGCTTCGACTTGCTTCTTAACTTCTAGACATGAATCTTAACTTCTATTGACTTAGATCTTACCTTCCCTTGAATATGATAATGGATTAATGGTTCATTATCTCATGTTTATGGATGTTTATATGATATTTAGGTGTACCTTAGAGTGTTGGAATTAACTTGATAACATAGGCATATTCCTAAGTAATAAGTACTAGAAGGTAGGGAAAAATGGGAAAAACTGGCCTCCTTGGCGCTCAGGCGCAGGGCACAGGCCCTAAAAGATCAGAGGTTTTGCTGGGGCGCTCTGGCAGGAGCGAAGTGCCAGAACCCTAAGTCAATAAACCCTTTTGGGAGCTTTGGCTGGCGCTCGCCGCAACCCTATCCCCAGGTGTTTGACGACTTTTCTTTCTTTCTTTTCATCTCTAAACTCTCTACACTTCAATTATTCTTTCCCCAAAATGTTGGAATAATTTATACCCTCAATATACATCATATTATACTGGAAAAACACAACTAAAAACATGAATCAATCTCAAGAAAACTCCAACAACACAACCCACAAGAATTCAAACAAATTTCATCAAGAATTCAAGGATTTACTTTCAAATCAAATAAATTCATTGAAATTGAATCATGATTGGTGCGTAGGTGAACTAACCAAACGCTATGTGATCTTATATACATTTTAGGGATTACTCGAATGAAATCCACAAGCTAAACACGACGCTGACTAAGTTAATTTTAGACCCTTATGTAATTTTCAATGATGAATTAATATAAAAGGGTAAGGAATAGGCCAAACTACCATTCAAAAATAAAGAATGGACTTTCCTTGCTTAAACAACCCAACTTTCAAAAGTATTATAATGTTTTTGGGAATCCAATCCTTCAACGTAGACCACTCAAGAGCAAAAAAGAGTTGAAGAACTGGAAAAATTCTATTCAGACGTATTTTACTGTTTCTACAGATTATGGGATAAAAATGGATAAATCGATTAATGTTGTTGATATTAATGATACTTCAGCCAATAACATTGATAACACTGTTGCTTTTACTTTAAAAGTTTAGATACCAAAAGTTAACAAAATTTCTACTGCCAAAGCAGTAAGTTAGAGGTTAATCCAACCAAGGTTAATGTAACAATGGCTGCTGATATTTCTACTGCTCCGACACAAAAAAATATGATAATTTAAAAGGTCAAGAATTCTAAGATTAGAGGATATAAGAAAAACCAACACCAAAAGCAAAAAGCGAAGAAATGAGAAGCCCAGAATCAGAATATTTATTACCAAAAAAATGAAACTAGAGGACAAACCCACAAAGGATAAAAAAAAACATAGAGAAAGTAAAGGTGCAAGAAGAGGAGAAGATATAACACCCCGTATCCAAAACATACTAAAAATCAGTTTTTAAGAAAAAAATCTGCAGGTGCAACTGACGTGACCATCGACGGACCGTAGCCTAACCCACGGTCCGTCCTACACAACCATCGATGGGATCAGAAACTCCAAAAAATATTAGCCTAGGAAAATTGGCAAATGGTTGGTCGATGGACGACATTACGGTCCGTAGGTCAGACTACGATCTGTAGTTCATGACCGTCGATCCATACTCCCTTCACCCACCCTTTCACAAGAGCGAAGGATGACGATCATGGTCCATAGGTGGACCTACGGTCTGTAGGTTTGACCGTAGGTGGGAAATTAGCAAACTATTAAGGGAAAATGAAATAGGTGCCCTATAACCTAGACACAAATAGATAATCTAATTATCTTTCCGTAGTCACCGATCTTGCTAAAATAAGACCTCCTAGTAAAAAGTTATGCCCATTTTAGTAAGGACTGTCGAACAGGCCCAACCGATGGACCCAATGATGGAGGGTCGGTCAAACGACGGACCGTCAGTCCTGGATGTCGTTTGGTCTGACAGAAACTTTTCCAAGAGTCTTTTGGACCTTTCCCCCTCCGTTTAAACCCTAATATACGTTGTTTTGTTCCTAAATGATCATATTTTAGTTAATTTAAGCCTAGAAACATAATCAAATCATATCTAAGTCAAATCATTAAATTAAAACATAGAAAAGAAGCAAGAGATGAGAAAAAGCTCAAGAACCCTAGTTCAAGAACGCCACAATAACAAACATTTCTAGCCCATAAACTTAAGTATTTTTCCGTGAAATCCATCGCCAAGCATGTGAGATTTAACTAGTGGGTTCCTTTCATTAATTGGGTCCCTAGTTTATAATCGGTTCTTGAATCTCTTATCATGATTAAACCTAGGGTTTCTAGAAATTTGATAGAACTTCATGAATTTATTAAATATATGATCCAAATCATATGATCATGTTATTATTCAGATTATCGCATGAATTTCAGAACCCTATTTTGTATTTCTTTAGTTCTTGAATTACACATGCTCTTCAGACGCTTCAAATATACATGCCTCAGTTATAAATGCATAATTACAAGATTAAAAGGTTGTATTCTTAGTTTGCATGTTCAGTTTCGAGGTATCCAGTATTTACAGAAACTAAGACATAATCAGTTGATTTAAATAATTCATTGTGAGTAGCATAATACCGAGTTAGACTAGGTTTTAGCGTACCCAATAGTCCAAGAACTACTAGCCAAGTAGATTGTAAGTCCCCTGTGTGGGCAATCAGTTTAGTGATCACACCAGCATGCCTTTAGTCCTCTTGCAGGTTATATTAGGTCTTCTCGATGGGGCGTATACATCGGACTACACATATAGTTCATGTAGTTTTATTATTAGTTATAAGTAGCTCCCACATACCAAGCAGACTCTCTGCATTGACCAGTTATAAGTATATTCAGCATTCAGATTCAACATGTCATAAATTTCTTATTGCATTAAGTTAGCTAAGAAATTCAGTATATCATGTTCTGATTATTTTAATTGTTTTTATTCTTGTTCACTTATGTTTTATTTCAGCTTTATCTATTCTACATGCTCAGTACCTTTCAAGTATTGACGCATACGTGTGCTATACTTCTAGTGATGTAGGTTCAGGTTCTCACCATCCAGATCACGCATATATTAATTTTGATCTTTAGTTCAGCAGATACAGTCATTGTTCCTCATTCTTCGAGGACAATAATCATGAGTTTCTTTTCTGAATTTATTCTTCTATTTTCAATTTTTTCTAGATTTAGGTGAGACTTGTCCCAGTATTTTTAGTCAGTCAGGCTTATTTCAGACATAGTTAGATTCATCTTAGTATTGAGTAAGTATTTCTTTTTATCAAACTCATTGTTTTAAAATATCTCAATTATATAATATAGTTATTCCCTATCTTTTCATATTAAATTATGATTTAGCTTTTGCATTAGTTTATATTATTTAGTATGCTCATGATTATTCAAACAGGGCTTGCTTGATATCATTTATGGTTCTAAGTTTCAAGTCCGCGTCTCGGTGGTAGCTTGGGGCGTTACAACAAACTAGTCCAATTTCTGAAATGTGCCTTCAAAGAGCTCTAAGGATTTGTTTAAGAAGATTTCCAGTGATAAGAAGAAAAAAATAAGAAGAAGAAGACGTGTACTGTATAAAATCAATTAAGGCACTGTTATGTAGATTTTGGAACAAGATCTACAGTAAAGAAGGGAGGGAAAGGAAAGATACCAAAGTTATCAAACCATGCAATACATAACTAAGATTCCAGAAGTTCATGACATCTCAGAAAATGAGAAGGTTGTAAGCAACACCACAAGTATCCAATAACACAACAATAGCAATAGGGAGATGAAAACTAGTTCTCAAATAAGCACAAACCTAGTTGAAGATCTGTCGGACTCAAGATTACATTTTACTCTATGTGTGACTAATAATTTCAAATATATTAATGGGAAAATTAAAGTAAATTTGAGACCTATTAGAATAGGTAATATTCAATGGCTTGAACTAAATAACATCAATGATATGGGTATGGACAACATAGTCGAAGAAACACATGAGGCATTTGGACTAAATCAGGAGAAAGGGTCTATATCTATCCTCAAGGATCACGAATATTATTTTCTTGATTTTCATTCACATGGTGTGAACTTATGGTGGAAGAGCTACTGGGAAATTCTAAACTTCAAATGTCACATGAAATATTGAAATCTTCTGGATGTTGTTTTTGTTTTTTAACATATTTTTTTAATTTTTTGTCTATTTGTTAGTTATAGTATTGGCCATGTTGCCATGACCCATTTTAATTCTCCAGTAGTTGGAATACACGTTCCTTTACTTCGGTTATATAAATACATGTAAATCTAGTTCAACAAAACATACCGAACACATTAGTCTAAATCTTTCTTTATGGTTTCCAAGCCATACATCCTTAATATCCCTTATTCTTCTCCTAAATTGTCAATTTTTCTTTTCTCATACTCTCTAGTTAAGGTAAACCCTAATTCAACCACCGATGGAACTGATGATGGATCTTCTAGTAGTCAAACTGTTCAAACCACCATCAACATAGAATTTGCTCATCCTTTATTCCTTCGTTCCTCGAAATCACCTTGAACTATTCTTGTCAACACTACTTTTTGATTGGAAGAGCTATGTTGGTTGGAGGAGAGCAGGCAGTCCTTATAAGTCTTTCGGCTAAGAACAAATTGGGTTTTGTGGATGGTCAATCATAGAGACATTTGTTTTATATGCAACAAATCAACTCTTGAATAGGTGTAACGATTTGGTGATCTCTTTGTTTGTCAACTATATATCAAAAGATATTTTAGAGAGCGTCTTGTACTCCAAAATTGCTACAAGTAATTGGAAGGGATTAGAGGACTGATTTTGTCAAAGCAATGGAGCTTTGCTCTATCTACTACAAAAATAACTAAGTGATTAGTTCAAGAAAATTCTAAAATAGCAGGATATTACACGAAATTAAAAAAAATCATGAATGAATTAGATAGCCTAGATACTTGTAATTATTGCTCTTGTGACTGTTCTTGTGGAGGTAAAGCCAAAGCATTCAAGTCTCAACAAGATCACAGGTCATTCAATTCCTTATGGGATTAAATTAGAAATATTCAGGTCTAAAGACGATCATCCTTATGGTTTGTCCACTACCCAGTGTTAACCCATGTGTATTCCCTTCTGATCCAAGATGTAAAGCAAAGGGAGATGCATGTTGGACATCACTCTATTGAATCTTCTTTTATAGAAACAAGGAAAAAAATGAAAGTCACAAACTTTTCAATTTAGACATGAGAGGAGATTATAAAGCAAAGAGAAATCATCTCATTTGTTCTCACTGTAAAAAGGTTTGGCGTTCTTTTGACAAGAGCTACAGGATAATAGGTTTACGTGCACACTTCAAGTTCAGAAAAGGAAAGAGAGTTTAATCTGGTAATGTTTATGGAAACGCAGCGACCATGAATGACAATGAGGGTAGTCACTCTGCTTATACTTTGGAGAAAGGACCAACAATCATCTTTTCCAATTGATCAAACAGGTCATACACGATTCTCAAGAGAAGATGAGTTCTTTCAAAATCATATTTTGTTATATAGATTTTAGATACTGGTTCATCAGAGCACATGAAATATGACTTTAACCTTTTGTTGAATGTTCAAACTCTTATCAAGAGTTTTTATGTAAATCTTCCTAATTAACAAAGATTTAAGGTCACTCAGGCTGGATGTGTGTTCATTCTGCAAAATGTCACTATCTCTAATGTCTTGTATGTTCCTTCTGATACAATATGTTGTCAATTAATAGATTTTGTCAAAAGGCTGATTCTATACTCATTTTTTCTACTTTAGTGGAGAGACAATTTCACTAAAATTTATTAAGTTTAAGTTGAGAGACGATTTCATGAAAATTGATTACAAATATTCCTCTCTTTTTAACTGTGTTCTAATACTTTATTATGAATTCACGTATTGGATTATTAGTTTTTTAATGTGTGAATTGTCTCGAATAATTGAGAATGGTTTTTTATTATACATAAATGATTTGGAAATCTATGAGTCTTTCAAAATCTTTTGTTTATAATGATGAACAAATGCTCAGTTTCTGTCCTAGTTATATGATAATGATCTTGTATTTTATATTTCGTCTTATAACTTAGAAAGACTCGAGTAATTAAATTGAACACATTGTATTAAGATAATTGAGTCTTTGTGTTTTAAGGGGCAAGATAACTTTTTATAGGAATAATACATAAATATTACCTTTAACTTGACTTCGAATTAAATTTATACCCTTCAACTTTGGGTGTGAACAAGTAGGCACTTAAATTTGTATAAAGTTGAAGAAATAGACACACATGTCCTACATATCATTTTTTTCCTACATGGTATCCTACGTGTATTGTGCCATGTAGGACTCGTGAGTTTAGTCATTTAAAAGTTGGATAGTTAAGGTGCCTATTTGTGCATTATGAAAGTTGGAGGTCAAAGTAAAAATTTGAAGTCATGTTTAGGGTCCAATATATGTATTATGCCATTTTAAATGGATAAATATGAAATTGACATGGTTAAAGTGGCATGTGAGTCTTGGTATGATGATATAAATTAGAATATACCTTGTTCGGGTAACTCTTGATAAATGGAAACTTGTAAATGTTATAACTGGGGCTTCAAGAGAGTTCTGTAGTATCACGGAGAGAATGTAAAGTCCTTGCGACTCATTAGCTGAAAACACATTTGTTTATCTAGGAGGGCTGTTACCTATAATATCGATGACCACTATAGGTTTTTAATTGGAACAGCCAGTACAATATTTTGTTTTGGAGAGTTTTCTTTGCCAGATTCTTATTTTTCTCATGTTCATGTGGCAAATATGGATTTGGGGCCCTCTGTTGGGCGGAAGGCTATCCATTTTAACCCGCCAGGGTTACTATGCTCAACCCGTGTTTTTTCAATGAACGGGCATTTCTAATCAATTTTTTAACAAAAAATAATAGCAACCAACAATCTCTCTTTGAGTGCCCCAAAAACATTTATAGGCGAAAACTATCAATTTTTTCTGTGAGGATAAAAACTTATTTTGAAACCTGTATGATACGTGATGTTGTGAAAGAAGAAAAATCTTTACAATAATATTTTGCAAAAACCTAAAAAATTTCAGTTGGAAGACTTTCAAATAATTTCCTGCTCAAGACAATGTCATGGAAGGCGTTTTTGAAGAAAAAATTCAAAAGAAGAAGATGAAAAAGGAAGAAATTTTGCAAGTTCAAAAATATTTACAAAATCAACTACCAAAGAAAAAATTGAGGAGTACTTTTTCAATTGCAGTAACTAAAGTTGTTTTAGTTTCCTTCTAGTTACTGCAGTAACTTTTTGTAAAATAAGTTTTTTAGTTTCAGATTAATTTGTATTTTAGATTCAGTTAAGTTATTTGAATTTTTGAAATATTTTAGATTGTTTTGAATTTCAAATTATGTTGATTATGTTCTTTGTTGGTTATATAAAACTTCTTAATGCTTAAGTTTCTTTTTTCATAGTGTACTTTTTGGTTATGAAAATATTTGATCTCTTCATCCGCAAAAGTTTTCTTTGTGTACTTTACTGCCATTTAGTGTCTCATTGACACCAACATTTTGTGTTATTAATACATTGGTGACTGAGATCATTCTATTCTTAGACGACATATTCCAAATTAACCTCGAATATTAAAGGGGAATAATTTCCTCAAGTGACACTGTGCATTAATTTGACTTGATCTTCTTTCCATTCACATTCTGGTACATTTTACATATTTTAGTTTTGTGAATGAATTTATCTTCCTCTATTCTTCAATGGTTCATTGAATTTTAGTAATTTCGTGTTTTTGGAAAGTTTGTTTCCATTAGTAATTGTGTTTAAACAAAGATGGTGTAAAAGTAATGATAATATCGAGAGAAAGTTTTCTTTTGCTCAATATCCGTATGAATAAAAAGATCTTAAAAGAAATTGATTTTCCTCAAATATGATTCACAATGGAATTTATCTATTGTCTCTGCGGAAAAATCCCAAGTAGAATAGCAAGAAAAATTTCCATCGGTAGTAGGAGTCCAAACTCTCCTCCATATTTCCAATGTACACTTGAATCGTGTGTACAACTAGTTGATCAGAACCAATGTCTCTCAAAGGGAGTGTTGATCCAATTGGCTATCAATAATTAACTACCTCATAGTGCTGCAAAAGATTTTCTTTGAATATTACTTTATTAACTAATGGACCTTGTCGAAACAAATTATCCCATCAAAATACATCCTTCCTTCATTGATCTCTCAATTAATCTAATTTCCACAATAGCCCTGATATGAAGAAGATTTCTCCAAGCAATGGAGTTTTTTGAGAAAATAAGTTTGGCCACCATGTTGGTTTTAGGGAATTATTTGCCTTTCCTTAAGTTAGATCATAAATTTTCATGGTATTAAGCCTCCACCACCTCTTTGATATTAAAACATTTCTAATATCAACCAACCTTTTGAAACCCAAACTACCTTCTTAAATAGAATAACAAATATTCTTCCAAGAGCACCAATGAAGTTGACCCAAATATAAATTAGAGAAAAATCTTGGCGGTTTCAAGAGCTGCATAATATGAAGAGTTTGTGATTGGAGAATGTGTCTGTTGTTTTCCCATCCACTAAACTTATTTATAACCATAGTGTCTAACTCGGTGAATAGGTTAATATTGTTTATCCCCATATAAATATGACACCACAAGTATTGAAAAGGAAGACTCAAGTCTGATTATAGTCTGTCCTATTGAAGTTTGCTTTTAGTTACTACAATAACATTTAGTAAAATACGTTATTTAGTTTAAGATGAGTAGGAATTTTGAATTTTTGTTAGGTGGCTTGAATTGTTAACATATTTTAGGTTGTTTAAAATATAAAATTATGAAGATTATGTTATTGGTTGCTATATATAGCCCCTCAATACTTAAGAAATTATTGAAATAAATTGAAAGTCATTTCAATCTATTGAGAGAATTTCAATTCTTTTGTGCAACCCCATTTTTTTAAATACTCTAATATTGGTATCAAGATTTTTTTTAAAAAACACCAATATTGGTATCAAGAGCTTCATAGATCTTACGGGATACAATTTTAAATTAATTTTAACTCGCAAGCACTATTTTCAATCCTTTAAATCCATCAGGTTATAAATTTTAACACATCAGGGATACAATTTTAAACTTGTGTTTATTTTCAATGCACATGCTTTTCTAATCTAATTTTTAACCAAAAATAACGGTACAAAATAATGTCTCTTTGATGTCCTCAAAAGTTTTTATAAACGAAATTTATTAAATTTTTTATGTGAGACCAAAATCATATTTTGAATGTTTTTCTTATATGTGATGTTCTCAAGGAAGAAACCTGGAAAAACTTACCATACATTCATAGATAGTAATGTCATGATCGACAGTGTTCCCAGCAAACTGAAAAAACATACCTTATATCCGTCAGATCCGTAGAACTATTATGATCCATTAAGAAAAGAACATTCTTAATCTCCTCCTCCGAAGGAATATCTTCCAGAGAGTCATTGTAATATTATTAACCAAAGTATCTAAATATCTCAAGAAGGAATCTCTAGAAGCTCCGATATTATTTGAGTGAGTGAAAATATTCTTGCAGTAATCAATGTTTCTGCATATTATGAATTTGGTCATTGTATTCTGCTTTGTTCATATTTAGTATGTTCAGTATATCAAATATGCATATTTTTAATTCATTGTTGAACATGCTTTATTTAAGTTATATTATGTTGTTCAGTGTTGTTCTGTCTATCATAAACATTACCTTCAACAACCAACACATACTATGTGGTACATCTTCTTGTGATGTAGGTTCAATTCAACAACATTCAGATAACTCAAGAATCGATTTCCGATCTCCAAGTCAGCAGTATCGATGGTGAGTCCTCATTCTTTTAGGTTAATGGACATCTTTTCTTTAATTTTTTAGTCTTTTTAGTTCCAGTTTGTGTAGAGTTCGCTGGGTCTTATCTCGTGATCTCTAGTCAGTTAGAGACTTTTATTCAGACATAGTTAGATTCAGTTTTTAGATTTGAGTTTCGTATTTCAGTAGTTATTGAACTCTTAGTCGTTTATATATTAAGACAAGGATTGTTATAACCCATCATTTCAATTTAAATCATGTTTATACTTCTGCACAATATTTCTACTTTAAGTAAATCTTTAAATATTCTTATGATATGCTAGATCAAGGTTAGCTTCGGGTCACTCGTGCTCCTAGATCTCGTTCACATCAAAGGGTAGCCTCAAGATTGATAGAAACTGTTAGGTTATTAGCATTTTAATATTAATGTTTAACATATTAAATTTCTTTATTTTGGAGTTATAAGAATGACCGTTTGTCATGCTATTCATATTTGACTTGGTAACCATGTAATGCCATTACTTTTGGCTTTATTGGCTGAATTCATTGAGAGATAAAACATTCCAATAAACATTGGAATGGATAATTTCTACATTATCCATTGGCATTGGTTATCCATCATTTTATTTCATTCTTAATTCCTCCATTATTCTTTGTAACCTATGTAACATATGTAACTCATAAGGACATTTAGCTTCACTATTTACCACCCCATTATCTACCTATTCATGTAAGGAAGACTTTATCAACTATAAATAGTGGTGTTATTCATTTGGTTTTTAACACACAACACACAAGAGAAAATATAGAGTGAAAGAGTAAGTCAAAAAGAGAGTTCTTATTAGTTGAACGGATGAGTTTTTTTGTGGAGCTTTAGGCTCAAAACTTTTAAATAGTTGTTGAGTTAACTTTTGTTAATAGGCTGTTGTATCCTGGTTGGGAAAAGTAACTGAGAACTACTGCTGGACCTGTGAAACATTTGTTGTAGTGGGCTTGAACCTCCTTAAAGAGAACGAGATATCCGCACCTCAACCTGAAAAGATTTGTTACTTCGTTTCATTTTTAGTTGTAATCTTGTAACTTTTTGTTATATTGTAACTTTTCACTAACAATTTTAAGTAGATTCAAAATTACTAAAATTGAAAAAACCGCGGATGTCAAGAGGGAGATCCTAACAAGCCCTTTCGATTCAATGGTAACTATTTTAAGAGATGGAAGGGTAAAGAACTTTTCTACTTGATTCTTCTCAATGTTTCTAATGTGTTAAATGAGAAGAATCCTAGTAAAGAATACATCACCTCTATGAATGATGATGAAACTATTTCTCATCTAGAGAAAGTGGAAAAGTATGATGGTTATTCCTATAAGTGTCGATATTATCTTCTTTATTGTCTGTCTGAAAATTTTCATGATTATTTTGTTAGAACTTACTCTAGTGCAAAGAAAATTTGGAAGGCATTGCAGAGTAACTATGATACCGAAGAGGCTGGAGCGAAAAAATATGCAGCTAGTAGATTATTTGGTTTTCAAATGGTGGACAACAAATCAGTGGTAGATCAAGCTCAAGACTTCATCATGATAGTTGGAGAACTTAGGTCGAAGAGGTTAAAATTGGAGATAATCTTATTGTTTGTGGCATAGTAGATAAGCTTCCACCTTCTTGGAAAGAATTCAAAAAATTATCCGCCACAAACAAAAGGAAACCTCTCTTGAAAACATGGTAATGAAAATCCGCATGGAAGAAGAAGCAAGGGGCCAAGATGCACTTTTACAAACAGAAGAAAACAACATCACATAGAAGGTAAATTTAATCACATGAAATAATGCTACTCTTGAAACTCACAAAAATATTTCTTAGGGTCAAGAAAAATAATGGTTGACCTCCCATGAAAAAAGTGGTGAAAATCACCAAGCACAAAATCAACAAGTTTAAGCAGAGGGATCATGCTTTGTTTCTGTAAAGAGTGGATATATTGCTCGATTTTGCCGATTTCCAAGACGTGGTCCTAACCCTCAGGAAAACTTTACTTAAGAACCTTTTGTTGCAGTGATTACTGACATAAACATGGTTGAGAATGTTGATGGTTTGTTGGCTGATTCTGGTGCAAACCGTCATGTCTATTATGACAAAGACTGGTTTAAAAATATACTCATTTTGAGAAGCCCAAAACAATCATGCTTGGTGATGCTCACACTACTCAAGTACTTTTAAAGAGAGATGTTAAATTGTTGTTTACTTCTACAAGGGTATTAACTTTGAAAGATGTACTTTATACTCCTTCGATGCTAAAAAAATTGATATGTAGTTTTCTTCTTAATAAAGTAGGCTTTAAACAAATTATTGAATATGATCAATATGTAATAGAAAAGAAGGCTATTTTCATAGGTAAGGGGTATGCATGTGATGGAATGTTTAAGTTGAATGTAAAAATGAATAAAACTTCTACTTTTTTATATGCTTTCTTCTACCAATTTTTGGCATGCGCGTTTGTGTCATATAAATGATCGTTATGTTGGAATCATGAGTAGTTTAAGATTAATCCCAATGGTTAAAATGAATTTTCAAAAGTGTGAGGCTTGTAGTAAAGCTAAAATCACAAAAAGACCTCTTTTTCAAGTTGAAAGAAAAACTGATTTGTTAGAATTAGTTACTACTGATATTTGTGAACTTGGTGGAATTCTAACTCGTGGAGGTAATATATATTTCATCACTTTCGTTCATGATTTTTCTATGTTTATATATGTTTACTTGATGAAAGTGATGCTTTTTAAAATTTCAAATCTTATCTCCATGAGGTTGAAAATCAGTTTGGAAGAAAAATAAAAAGAATAAGAAGCGATAGATGATGTGAATATGAATCAAATAAGTTTAATTATTTTGTTGGATCATTGGGAATAATTCATGGAACTAATACTCCTTACTCTCCTTCATCTAATGGAGTAGCAGAAAGGAAAAATAGAATTTTGGTTGAATTGAGTAATTCATTCTTATCGAGTCATATGCACCATTAAATTTTTGGGGTGAAACTATTTTAATAGAATGTTATGTATTGAATCGTGTGCCTCATAAAAAGTCAAAACTGACACCTTTTGAATTGTGGAAAGGTTACTAGCCAATTTTGGGATATCTAAGAGTTTGGGGTTGTCTAGCCTTTGTTAGGCTAATGGATCCCAAGATTACATAGTTGGGCAAGAAAGTTACTACTTGTGTTTTTCTTTATTATGCTTAAAAAGTTCAACCTATAGAGTTTTTAATCTTTAAGATAATATTGTAATATAATATGGTGATGCTATTTTTCATGAAAATCAATTCCCATTTGATTCTAAAAATAGTGGGGATCAAATAATTGAACAATATATTTTCTCACTACCTAGTTCTGCTACTTCTACTTTGAAAAATAAAGAAGTTGATGATTTTGAGATGAGAAGAAGTAAAAGAACAAGAGTTGAAAAATAATTGTAACTGATGTAATGAAATCTCTAATTTCTTATAAAACATGGAAGTTAGTCGATTTACCATCGGATTGTAAAACATTTGGTTGAAAATGAGTATTAAGGAAAAAGTTGAAACCGGATGGTTCTATTAATAATACAAGGCTAGACTAGTTGCAAAAGGTTTTAAACAACCAGAAGGCCTAAAATTTTTTTATATTTTTTCTCCGGTAACAAGAATTACATCTATTAGACTTTTAGTTGCTGTGGCTTCATTTTTTTATTTGTCAATTCGTCAAATGGATGTAAAAATTGTTTGTCTAAATGAAAACCTAAATGAAGAAATTTATATGGATCAACTCGAATGTTTTGTTGAAGTAGGCGAAGAAACCAAAGTATGTAAACTTACTAAATCTCTATATGGCGTGAAACATGCACCAATGCAATGGCATTAAAATTTTCATTCTAATATAATTGAAAATAGTTTTAAAACAAATGAGTGTGATAAGTGCATATATTATAAGTCTTCGAATAATTCACATGTGATTATTTGCCTATATGTTTATGATTTTTTGATCTTTGGCTCTTACATTAATGTTATTGATGAAGATAAAAATACTCTTAGACGTCATTGTGATATGAAAGATCTTGGCGAGGCAAATTTTATTCTTGGAATAAAAAATAACAAGAACATGTGAGGGAATTTTCCTTCACCAGTCACATTATGTTGAGACAATTTTGAAAAAATATAACTTTGATGACTATATACATGTCGCTATTCCTTTTGATTCAAGTGTTCACTTATTTTCTATTAAAAGGGAAAATGATGTAATAAATCAAGAGGAATATGCTAATACAATAAGAAGTTTTAGATATGTGACTTATTGCACTAGGCCTGATACTGCATATTGAAAGAGGATTGATTTATTTTTACCGAACGTCACCCTAGGCTGTCTTGCAAACGCCTGCAACACCCAACCTATCTTACTCCCACAAAATTTGACCAAGTATAGAAATACTTTAACAGAAAAGTTAAACAACAGACAAAACGTACAGGAACTTGTCCCAACCTTTATTAATCTTATAATAAATACAAAGGGAAGGCTTCACGAATTTGTCTAAGTCCAGAAACACACTCTATAGCCTTAAACGAAATTTCCACCCTTCTAAAATTTCTGCCCATGGCAGTTACATGCGGCAATAAAAAATGACACATGTCTGACACTTGTCATGACAGATTAAAACTAAGTTTCCAACAGCTATATTTCTAACAGATAGACTCTAATTCATATTACATCCTTATCCACACGAAATATTAATATTCTAACACTTAGAATATTTCAGGCTACATTCCAACACTTAGAATATTTCAGCCAGCTTCCAATACTTTAGAATATTTTTGCTGCCCTCCAACACATAGTTTTATTTCAGCAATTCACGAAAATGCCTTTGTTCTTGACATCGTCATGTCTTCACAGCTTTGCCTTGTCAAGACAACACACTGCCTTTTCGATGCTCTACCCCGCACGTAAACCTTGCATGTTCAAGTTGCCTTGCCAACACTCAAGCACCTTGAACCTCTGTGGCACTGTTTTGCCCCCATTCATGTCAAGACCAATACTTAAGTCCATGACATGTCTTCACATAGTTAGATCAAGTAGTTTACGGGTCTAACAGACTACCCGCACCACTTGAACTCGATGTCCTCATCGAGACTGTTTTAAGATATTCCTCGGTTTGAGCATCAAACTGCCATAAGTTTTTTGCCTTCTCCCAAACTGCATAAGCTGCACTCTTGCCTTTCCAGTGAACCAATAATTCTGTCTTAGTATTCTTCTTTCTTGTGCCCATAACCCGGTGATCAAGGATCTTCTCAATTTCAGCATCATACTGTGTAGGTACTGATGGAGGAGCCCTCTTTGACCTGTTTCTGTCCGTATCATCTGCATCTGCAAAGTAAGGTTTCAAGAAACTCACATGGAAAGTGGGATGAATTTTCAACCTTTCTTGCAACTTTAATATATAAGCAACATCGCCCACTCGTTTCACCACTTCGGATGGACCATCATATTTAGGAATCAAACCTCGATGTCTATTCTTACTTACAATCTGTTTACAGATTTTGTGAAGTAAGTTTCAGTAACACTTTGTCACCCACATTGAACTCAACTGAGAGACGATGTTGATCAGCATACTTCTTCATTCGCCGTTGAGCCTTGCGCAAGCTATCCTGTGCTTCAGATAACATTTCAAGTATGTCCCTTGGAACCTTGTATGCTGCAGGACTCTTTCCCTGATTTTTAGATTTGGAAACATCTAGTGGTGTCATAGGCTGTTTGCCTAAAATGATTTCAAATGGGCTCATTTCTATTGCAGACAACTTGTGCAAATTATAGCAGAACTGCGCACTATCTAACAATGTCACCCAATTCGGTTGACTCGCTGTCACATAGTGCCTCAAGTATTCTTCCAACAAGTGATTAATTCTTTCCGTCTGTCCATCTGTTTGTGGATGATTCGCAGTAGGAAATCTTAACTCAGTTCCCATCATATTGAACAAAGCTTTCCAAAAACTTCCAGTGAACCTTGTATCTCAATCACTTACGATGTCAGCCGGAACAACAAAATACTTAACCAAATATTTGTCGAACAAATCAGCGGCCACTTCAGATGAACATAGTTCAAGTGCAGCAACAAAAAAGAATATTTTGAAAACCTGTCAACTACCACCATGATTGATGCTTTGTCATCTACCTTAAGAAATCCAAAAATGAAATCCAAGATTACTGATAGCCACGCCTTTCAGGAACAGGCGAAGGTTGCAACAAACTTGCTTCCTTCTTACGTTCATTCTTCTCAACTTAACAAACATGAAAACTCTTGACGTATGCGTTTATATCGTCTTCTATTTTTGGCAAAAAATAAACAGGAGACAGTAAGGTTAACATCCTTTCAACAACTGGATGTCCATCCCAAGCAGAATCATGTGCCTCTTTCATTAAGTGTTTGCGCAATCCACCCTGATTTTGTACAACGATTTTCCCCCCTTTAAAATAGATCAGATCGTCCTCGATCCAATATCGTCTCATTGTGCCATCTTGCACTTGATCCATCCATTTAACATACATTGAATCATTTGCAGCACACAACCTTATTCTATCATAGAAATCAGTTTTGAGTTTTGAAATTGAATATACTGCAACAAATACTTCTTTTCTACTAAGTGCATCAGCAATCTGGTCGTGTTTTCCGGGCTTATGTTCCCACACGAAATCGTATTCTGCCAAGAATTCTTTCCACTGTGCTTGATTAGGTCTCAACTTTTTCTGTGTCTTGAAAAATGTATTTGCTATATTATCAGTTCTTAATACAAATCGAGTACCGACGAAATAAACTCTCAAAACCTGCAAACAGTGTACAACCGCAACCATCTCTTTTTCATGTGTTGAGTATCTCTGCTCAGCATCGTTCAATTTCCTACTTTCAAAGGCCACAGGATGACCTTCCTTCACTAATACGCCACCAATTGCTTTATCTGACGCATCAGTGTGCACCTGTAATGGTAACTCAAAATCAGGTAATTTGAGTATTGGTTCAGATGCAATAGCTTCCTTCAAATTCAGAAATGCTTCATCACATGTTCAGACCAAACCCACCTCATATCCTTCTTAAACAAGTCTGTAAAAATTGCTGCCCTTTTTGAGTACCCTGCAATGAATTTTCTGTAATAGTTAGTTAAGGCAAGAAACGACCTCAAATCCTTCACATGACGAGGTGCCTGCCAATAAACAATAGCTTGCACTTTCTTAGGGTCCATTCGAACTTGGTTTTTACTAAAAAGATGCCCCAAAAATTTAATCTCATGTTGAGCAAACTCTTACTTTTCCATCTTAACATAAAGTGTGTATTTTCTCAACTAAGATAGGACCAAACTTAAGTGATTAACATGTTCCTCCAATGTTCGACTATAAATGACAATATCATCTAGATTGACAACAACAAAGTCATCAAGATAGTCAAACAAAACATTATTCATTAAGTTGCAAAATGTTGCCGGAGCATTAGTTAGACCAAATGGCATTACAAGGAATTCATATGAACGATATCTAGTTACACATGTTGTTTTTGGTTCATCACCTTCTGCTATCCTAACCTGCCAATAGCCTGCCCTAAGATCAAGTTTTGTGAACCAACATGCCTTACTCAACCTTTCCATCAAAGCCTGCACCAATGGAACCGATACTTATTCTTTACAGTTGCCTTGTTTAGCGCCCTGTAGTCTACACACATTCGCATCGTCCCATCCTGTTTCTTTTGAAATAAAATAGGGGAACCATATGGAGCCTTAGATGGTTGAATACATCCAGCATCCAAGAACTAATTCAATTGTTTACACAATTCAGCCAATTCCTTAGGAGCCATACGATAAGGAACTTGTGTAGGAGCAACCGTACCAAAAAGCAACTCAATTATATGATTGTTATCCCTCCTTCGTCGTAAATTTTTTGGTAGTTGAGGAGGCATAACATCAGCATACTGTTTAAGCGATTCAGCAACACAATCAGGCACTTCCACCTTAACATCAGGTTTCACTTCAACCAAGGCAGCAAGTATAATGTCATCACCCTTCTTCAGCCCTTTGTCGATTGACATAGTAGACAAGAACATTCCCTTGTCTTTCTTCTTTGAAACTTTATTAATGTTCCCAAATGCATGAACTCCTTTAAAAAATCAAGAATTGCTCCCATTCATAACCATCACTCCATCTAAGTGAGGAAAAAGAACAAAGTGGAATTTTGTTAAAAAATCAATCCCAAGTTTGATCTCAAATTCACCAAGCGGCATCACAATCAAATTATTTTTTCCCACCCAATTTTCAGTCGACATAGACACACCATAATCCATACCAACAATGGCCTGTGCCTTAGGATTGACTATTTTTACGAAGGAAGGGCTTTTAGACAACTTCAACCCCAATTTTGTAGCATTTTTCACATCTACAACGTATGAGTGGCTCCTGTATAAACCATTGCCATCACACGATATTCTTTCACTGTCACTCCTCTATGAATTAGGAAGCATGAGGATTTGAAGTACTAGACGTTTCTCAAACATTATTAACCCACATAATATGGTTGAAGGACAATTCAAATGGGTTTGCCATTGCAGCCACGATTTCCTCATCGTCCTCCATTTGATTCATATTTCCAGCAAGCAAGGCATTTACTTTTTCCCTGTTTGGGCAAGACTTGTCAAAATGAGGACGGCCACAAGTCAAAAAACCCTTAGAATTACCATGTTTATTCTTTGGTTTGTCTTTTCCATGCTTCATTTGTGCATTTCCTTTGTCTTTTGTATAGTCCTTACGACTATCCTTTTTCCATTCCCCTTTCTTATCATTCTTTTTCTTAGTTTTTAAAGTAAAGGGAACATCTGTTAATGGACGAGTTGTGCGGAAATGAACCAACGAATCTGCAGCAGCAATTGGTCAAGGCAGATCTTCAACATTCTGCCTCCGAAGTTCATTTTGAGCCCAGTCTTGCATACCCAAAATGAAGTTGTGTAACTTATCCTCATCAGACATGTTTTAAATGTCTAACATCACAGAGGTGAATTCTTTAATGTATTCCCTCGCCGAACCTGTCGGCCTTAGCCTTTTCAACTTATCCCTTGCAAGCCAAGAGGCGTTGCTAGGAAGAAATTGATCGCGCATTTATTTTATTAACTTATCCCACATATCAATTCTCGGAAGACCAGCACTTACATCATCTGCATTTTGAGTTTTCCACAAAAGTTTAGCATCACCCGTAAAGTACATTGTGGTAATGTTGAACTTGTCAGCGTCAGGCACCCTTGCAGCAGTAAAGCACTGTTTCATGTCCCAAATGAAATTTTCCTGTTCTTTTGCACTTCTTGCACCACTAAAGGCTTTAGGTTCAGGAATTTTAGCCATATATGATTCAAAACGATTTGAACTCCATGTAGCAACAGCCCGACACAATACAACGATCTTTGCACGAAGGTTTTCATCCTCCTTCTGCAGTCCCTCAAGTTTTTGTGTAGTTGTGTTACAAAAATTTAATATTTCAGTGATGTATTTATCAACATTATGTCGATATACACCAATATCCCACTGAACATTATCAGCGTCAAGTCTTAAATCGATGACTTGTGTCAACAAATCCACAAACGAAGGATCTCCCAGAGTATCATCTATAAACCCAACGAATGCTTCGATTTTTGGTTCCAGTTCCCATAGTTCTGTATTTTCCACCATCGTTCAACCGCGCTCTGATACCAATTGAAAGTGGGTGGATTTTTTTTACCGAACACCACCCTAGGAAGTCTTGCAAATGCCTGCAACACTCAGCCTCTCTTACTCCCACAAATTTGACCAAGTATAGAAATACTTTAACAGCAAAGTTAAACAACAGACAGAACGTGCAGGAACATGTCCCAACCTTTATTAATCTTATATTTAATACAAAAGGAAGGCTTCAGGAATTTGTCTAAGGCTAGAAACACACTCTATAGCCTTAAACAAAATTTCCATCCTTATAAAATTTCGGCACATGGAAGTTACATGCGGCAGTTACAAGTGACACCTGTCCGACACTTGTCATGACATATTCAAGTTAATTTTCGAACAATTATATTTCTAACTGATAGAATCTAATTCAAATTACATCTTCATCCACACGAAATATTAATATTCTAACACTTAGAATATTTCAGGCTACATTGCAACACTTAGAATATTTCAGCCACCTTCCAATACTTAGAATATTTAGCTGCCCTCCAACACTTAGTATTATTTAAGAAATTCATGTGAAATGCCTTTGTTCTTGCCATCGTCAAGTCTTCAGAGCTTTGCCTTGTCAAGCCAACACGCTGCCTTGCCGATGACTCTAGCCTGCATGCAAGCCTTGCATGTTCAAGTTGCCTTGCAAACACTGAAGCACCTTGATTCTGTGTTGAACAGTTTGGCCCCATTCATGTCAATACCAATGCTCAAGTCCTTGACATGTCTGCACGTAGTTAGATCAAGTAGTTTACGGGTCTAACACATATGCAGTAGGAGAACTTGGCAAGTTTACAAGCATGCCAGGTATTGAACATTGGTATGTTGTAAGAAGAGTTATGAGGTATATAATTGGAATGAAAAATTGTGGTTTAATCATTAAAAAATATCATGTTGTACTTGAAGGCTTTTGTGATGCATATTGGAACACATTATCAGGTGATTCATATTCTACCACATGTTATGTTTTTACTTTAGGTAGTGGTGCTGTTTGTTGCAAATAAAAAAATAAACTATAATTGCTAACTCTACCATGGATATTGAACTAGTTGCTTTAGCTTCAACTACTGAGGAAGCGAATTGGTTAAGAGATTTTTTTTTGATATTCCTTATTTTGAAAAACTAATTCCACCTATTTTAATTCATTGTGATAGAAGCGCTACAATTGGTAGACTTCAAAACCGTTATTGCAATAGTAAATCAAGACCTATAAGGAGGAAAAGATCATATTTGACAAATGGTACCATTAATGTTAGTTATGTCAAATCTTGTGATACAGATCCTCTTACGAAGGCCTTAACAGGAGAAAAGGTCTGGATCACATCGAGGGGGAAAGGATTGATGCCTACAAATCCCTGAGTCATATATGAGAAAACCCAACCTGGGGACTGGAGATCCTATAACCAATTTCAAAGGGAAAAACTAATCATTAGATGACTTATTGTGAAAAATGCACAATCCTATTATTTTCTCTGTATGATGTGAGTGCATTTTTTTCTATAGTTTGTTAAGGTTGAGTTGATAAATCTCTTATTGAATATCTGTAGCCCGTATGGGTGGTGTGTTAATCTTATAAGATCAATCTCGACAGATTTCACCTATAGTATGTGTGGAAGTAGGTTGCTTCCTATGAGACTGGAGCTTATCCTCAAATGTATTCACGAAACCGGGATAACAAATGGCCATAACGTGGTGGTTGTTAAAGCTCGTGTCAACACCTCGATTATTATGTATGAGCAGTGATATTTTATTTCCCTTAAGAAATCATAGTTCAGGTCTTAGACCACTACGATTCTGGGGTAAAAGTTACTGTTTCACTACGTGGAGGTTCAATGCAGAGCACACCTTCATTATACACAGTAGTCTTCCTTCAGCTTTTATACTCTCATATCAAAATATTAAAATGAGTTGGGGATTGTTAGGTTATTAGAATTTTTATATTAATATTTAACATATTATATTACTTTATTTGGGAGTTATAAGAATGATCGTTGGTAGGTATTTGTGTCTTAAACTACCAAATTAATCATGTTATTCATATTTGTCTTGGTAGCCATGTAATGCCATTAATTTTTGCTTTATTGGTTGAATTCATTGTAAGATAAAAATTTTCCAATAAACATTAGAATTGACAACTTCTACATCATCCATTAGCATTGGTTATCCATCACTTCATTTCATTCTTAAATCCTCCATTATTCTTTGTAACCTCTGTAACACATATAACTCCTAAGGTCATTTATATTCACTATTTACCACCCAATTATCTTCCTTTTCATTTCTACGAAGATTTTATCAACTATAAATAGTGGTGGTATTCATTTGTTTTCGAACACACAACACAAAAGAAAAAAATATTGAGTGAAAGACCTAGTCAAAAAGAGAGTTCTTATTAGTTTAAGGGAGGTGTTCTTTTGTGGACCTTTACACACAACTTTTGTTCAAAGTTGTTGAGTTATCTTTTGTGAATAAGTTGTTGTATCATGGAGGGGACACGTCAAAAAGAATTACTGATGGAACGGTGAAAACATTTGCTGCAGTGGGCTTTAATCTTCTTAAAGAGTGAGATATACACGCCTCATCCTTGAGAGATTTATTTCTTCATTTCATTTTCAGTTGTAACAGAACTCATGTGGAATATTTTTTGGGGGATAAAAAAGTCAAAGGATTACTAGATACAAGGAATCTAAAGATACTATCTACAAGACTATCAAATAGAACGGTGTTTTGGTAACCAAAGAAATTATTTGGGCAAAGACAATATCAAATAATATAGAGTTGAAATTTAGGAAATTCAAAATTCAGCACTCATTGAACCGTCTATTGTCAATTCAAAACATGAAAATCAATCAAATCTAGGTTAGATCATCATCAATAACCACTTATACACATTCGGTCTCAATGTTTCTTATCACCAAATCTCCTTTCTTCCTCAATCGTATTGATCAAAGAGTAGTCACATACCTTAATCTAAACCCCTATATCTATAAAATTAGGATTAAATAAATTAAATCTAAAGTATCTACTTTTAGTCTTTAATTTTAGAAACAATGTCAAACTTGATTGTTAATATAATTTTCCACTTGACGAAATTTTTTTTGACCAACCCACAAAGAGCGGAAGCATGATTGAGTGTGTTCTCTCAAATCATAGAATAAAAATATACAAAAGCATTAGATTGAGAAATGTAGGCCCAAATAAATTATTTATTCTAGCACAGAACCTCAATCTCAATTACGCAATTACAGTTACAGTTCTATAAATTTAAAGAAAGAAAATGAACAAGAGATTAACATATTTCACTAATAAGAACATAATATTCAAACTCAAATGTGAATTGTGAGGAAACTTGCAAGCTTAAACCCAAATTGAAGTCTACAATTTTTTCTCTAATCTAAGATAAGAAGATGAATGTTTCTCTCTAGGATTGTTACATACAAGATATATACAAGATTAATATTTGAAAAATGACAACTATTGAGTGTAAAAAGGTATTTTAGGGTGAATTTGGTGAATTCTCAATAAGTCTAGGTTCAACACATCTATCCTTCAATGTCGCAACAACTAACTTACACGGTTGCGATGAGTAGTTTCATTGGATCACGCGGTCGTGACCTTTGACTATGTGATTCTGAGATCTAAATTTATCGGGCAACATAATCGCAACATCTTCCTCACACAGTTGCGATGAGAAAAATTCTTACAGTTTCACTTCCTTTCAATTGACATTTTCTTACTTCAATATCACCCGGTTTCATCAACTATCTTCTCAATCAACTTCCCATTTATTTTCGTGCAAAAATGAAGAAAACAACATTAAAATCACCAATTAGAAACTAAAGAAAGACAAAATTACCTATAAAAAGAGTCTGAAAAGAGTGGAACTCTACTAATTATATGAACATCCCTAAATTAGAAACTTTTCTTTTCCTCAAGTGAAGAAAATAAAAAACAAAAGAGACTCTCATATCAACACACACAAGAAATCAATTTCACCATTTTCAACCAAGCAGAAAGTAAATTACATTAGTTGATACTAACTAATAGTCCACATGTAAAAATTTAACAAAATATCTCCCCTCATTCTCATTGCACATTTCAATGAACAAAGAATCATTAAGTGACAACAACTAAAACTCAAGAAGTGACTCAACTCATTTGTTGATTTTCGTGGTTACCTGACTTAATTAAAAAATTTCAAACTCGCCACTTTATCAACTTGCATGCCCTCACAAGGAAAGAAATGTCCCAACAAACTCAAAAAGTATTTAGAAGACAAGGGACAAAGATGCATATTCTCATAACAAAACATCTCATGACACTAAGGTCACACCATAGGATTATCTATATATTTGATCAACATTGACTAAACTTCATTCAATAAAAGATCTAAAATTACATTGTTAATCTTTTAATGTAGTCTTGCAAAATATTAGGATCATTTATGTACAAGTAATTACACCCTCCTTCAATATAATAAAACAACAGGTCATTCACCAACTTTTCCACTCTTCTTCATTTTAAAACTTACTGGGCATTTCACGCATTATTTTCTTCTTTTTATTTCTTATTTTTACTCTAGAGGCCCCACATTCCACAATTTTTAACCTGGACCCGTATCTCTTGATTCACTTTCTTTCTTTCTATTGCAAAACTTTTTATTATTAAGAACTTTTCCCCCATTTTTTTTTTTATTAAGACCTCATGTGGAAGAATCCAATCTATGAATTTTCCATAACACCCCCAACCTGAACTTTTATATTTAGCTTTCATAATTTTCATGGTTAGGGGGGGGGGATTCAAAGAAGGTTTTTTTTTTAATAAAAGGAGAAGGTTTGAAATGTGGTTGTCAATCAAAAGAATTAGGCTCAAAGGGGACAACTAAGAATATGTTTAGTGCAAAGATGGAATGTTTATCCTAATTGGACTACAAAACATCTAATAAATCCTAAGGTCATTTCTCTCACCAAACATAATGAAGACCAACATTTCAACATCAATTAGGCATGTTCTATGTGACAAAGTAAATCACATGGCATTACACCACTATTCATCACAGATGGTATGCAAATATATTTATATAGCTCAAATTCATACTTCCTTTTAAATACAAGTGACATCAAATAGTTAAACCTACAGAGAATCAAAATTCATAAAATGAGATGTAAGAGTTGTCACAAAATCATTAAAAACATGCTTAAATTACAAAAATAGAAGGATATGTTTGACACTTTTCACATGCAAGACTGTGTTCTTAGTTCCAACCAAGCCACAAACACCCATAGGACGAGTATTTTTCCCTTAATAAAGTAGACAACAAATCAATCATTGGCAAAATGCATCTATTTGGGGTCGGCTACTGACAATACGACATATCCATAACTAATCAGCCACTTATAAGCAATCATTAATTTTTGCCTCTAATATTTTTCACTTTATTCATCAGAGGGCATCGTCAATCCATATCTTATAATAAAAAAATCAAAGAATTTTCAAAAGAAACAAAATAAAACAAACCAACCCAACATAATAAATCTAATATCCAAAAAAGAGAATATCATCCATAAATAAAATTAAACAATCCCGACATGGAAACATCATCAACAAATAAATACAAGTCCAACAAGGGCATGATCTAATGAAAAAACAATCTAAAAAAAGTAAGACTACGAAGGCATCCTCTAACTAAAACATGTAGTTGTGTCCTCACAGTACTACAATCAAAAAAGAGATTGTGAGTGACTCCTTGCAAAGATCATCATACATGGGAGAAGCTATCCGTATCTTAAAGACATCATCATAAGACTTATCAGCTCAGCCACAAACTTTTATAGTGTACTCATTATCCTATTCAAAAACTTCTTGTTCTTATTTTTTATTACTTAATCTTTTTATGGATCCTCTTAATTTTAACCATGCAGTTCTTTTGAATCTGTCAATCCTGCACTATAATGGAAATAGTATACGTAGTACTACTTGAGGCCAAGGATATATCTCAAAGCCCTATGGGAAGATATTTAGTAATAACTTGAATCTACAATTGAATCGGAGTATCCATAACTGCATCTGTCCTTATAAGTTGACTAGTATCTGTACCAATTCAGATGGAGGATGGATAGAGGTTGAACTTGGTGAATCAGCTCCCTAAATAAATGTGTAAAACAATAAATCATGCACATCACTTTTTATCTTCTTTGGAATATGCTTTAAACCCTTCTTTTTAAGTGGGTTGATCTAGCCTTTGGGAATCCTTATGTTATCTCTCTCATGTTTTTCAACCTCATATGTCAGGCATAGATAGGTATTCAAAGAAGGATAAGAAAGACTCTTGTACCTTCCATAAATAAACTCTTTCTAGCGAAGATTCAACTCTTTCTGGATAAATACATATTGAAGGCTCCTATGGCCACTGAACACATCTACATAAACACCATACAAGTAGTGTCTTTAGATCTTGAGTGCAAACACCACTGCCGCAAGCTTGAGGTCATGAGTTTGATAGTTCTGTCCTGCACCTTATGCTGTCTAGAAGAATAATTTATAACCTTATCTCGCTGCATCAACACACAACCTAGGACAGCCCTTTATGCATCACAATAGATCTCATAACCATCTTAACCCTCTAGTAAAGTCAAGACATGAGCTGCAGTAAGTCTAATTTTCAATTCTTCCATCCTTTTCTCACAATAATCTAATCATTGCATGTTGACCATCTTTTGAGTCAATCTAGTCAATGGTTATGCAATTGATGAAAATCCTTCCACGAACCTTCTATAATGACCTTCTAGGCCTAATAAACTTCTGATATTTGTGGCAAAGGTAGATTTCGACCATTTTTACTGCTTCTATCTTCTACGAAACCACTCAGATCCCCTCTCTAGATATAATGTGATGATGGAGAGCAACAAATTGCAAACACAACTCATATTTCCTTACATTAGAGAATAACTTGCGATCGTTGAGATTCTCCAGAATAACTCATAAATTAATTGCATGTTCTTCCTCATTCCTAGGGTAAATGAGTAGTAAATGAGGATATCATCTATAAAGACAATAACAAACAAGTCCTAGTACTGTTTGAACACTTTGGTTATCAAACCCATGAAAGGTGCAGCAACATTAATTAGTCCAAATGACATAATTAAGAATTTATAATGACCATACCGAGTTTTGAAGGCTGTCTTTGGAATGTCACTATCTCTGACTCTGTTATGATGATAACCTAATCAGAGGTCTATCTTTGAGAAATGACTAGCACCCTGAAGTTGGTCAAACAAGTCATCAACCCACGGGATTGGATACTTATTCTTGATTGTAACCTTGTTCAACTGTCTATAGTCAATGTACATTCTAAGAGAACCATCTTTCTTCTTTACGAACAACATTGTTGTACCCCATAACGAAATACTAATTTTGATGGAACCTTTGTCTAGAAGGTCTTTCAACAGATATTTAATTCTTAAGCTCTATTGGAACCATCTTGTAAGGAGTAATAGAAATAGGTTGTGTATCTAGAAGGAGATCAATTCAAAAATACATCTTCTTTTTTGAGGAACTCCATTAAAATCGTCTAGAAACACTTTAGGAAATTCACTAACTATTGGAACTGACTCAAAAGTAAGGGTTTCAAACGTAGAATCCTAAATTCAAACTAGATGATACATACGGACCTTAAAGTAAGAAATGGATTGTCTTATAGGTGCAAAGCTACAACCCTTATGTAAGACCCCAAAAATAACTTAGGTGAAGTAGAGCCTAACATGTTGGTATTAATGTTCTAAGGTCCTAATAAGTATAAAATATAGTAATGAGGCAGTAACTACAATATTAGAGGTGTCGGAAGTCAAACATCAATGGACGACTAAGACGTTCGACGACTAAGTCACCTAAATGTTTGTTATATTGTTCTATGTTTTTATGTGTGTTTAATGATGTTTTAAGGTTATTAAATGAATTAATATAGAATGAATAGGATGTTTTTAAATTTTCGTGAAGTTTCGAGGTCACAAAACCAAGAACGTGCAAGGCTTTCAAAAGATATGCCTTGAGTTGACTTTGTGCGTCTAGGCGTTTTTCGTTGAGTTTTACGTGTTCATTTTGAATAAAATTCATGTGAGAGATTTTAATCTTATATATGATCGTGTTTGGGTTTGAAACTTCCAAGCAATTATCCCCAAGGACCATCCAAGGGTCCTTGAGGAAGGACCAAACTTGGGGTACAAAACTGTCCCACGTAGACCCCAAACAATGGAGCAGTCGACGACTTTTGGGCCAATCGACGCCCCATCAATGAGTTTCGTCGACAGGAATTGGCCTTTGTTAATGAAGAGATCCTTCGCAGGCCTCTGAACCTACTAACGGTTGCCAGCATGGCCCGTCAATGGGATGACGCACTGTCGATGGGTCGTCAGTGGAAGTTGTCTTTTGCGCGCAGGCTTACTGCAAAGTCAATAGGTGAATTGTAAATTCACCCCACATCTAAATTAAGTCATGGAAGTTTTTTAAAGGGTTTTTTTTTTGGGTATTTTAATTAAGTATATAAGTGGAAAACACCTTAAAGACTTCATTCTTCCAAATTGAAAACCCAAATTCCTTAGAAAAATCCCAAAGACTCCATTGAAGTACAAATTGAAGAAGCAGCTTGGTGTGGTGTTTTTGAGTGGAAATTATTCATCAAAGTGAATAATTATCATCCTTGAGGTATGTATTTTAATCCTTTAAACTTAATCAAGGAGCCCAACTCTCAAGATGTTTTCAAAGTTTTCTAAAGTGAATTGTCCGATTTCGAGATTCTACCATGGGTTCCTGCATGAATGATTTATAAACATTGATTTATGATCTGATTTGTATTGTATTTATTATTTGAACATAAATTAGATATGAACCCATGTAAATTGATAAACCCTAATTTTTGAGTACTTAATGGGTTACTTGATATTATGCTAATGTTGTTGAATTGTTATTTAGTTTCTTATAGACTTTCTAATGATATAAGAATTATATTGAATTCATATCTAATTTATCTTTGATTGTTAAACCTAGATTGATTTGATTGAGATTCATTGATTTTTATTGTTATTTCTTTGAATTAATGGTCATGGCCATGGTAAGGGCCTTGTGATGTTGATTTGGTCGATTTAGCATTGAATTTAAGTGTGGAGGAGGGGATGAAGGTATGCTTCCCTTTTTTTTAATTCGATATTATTTGGACTTTGATTCTATTGTGATTGGTATGGTCCACTTATGGTGGCGGTGTTATGTGTTTTACTTGCATTTGATGTGGCCTTGTCCATGTTACTTTATATAATATTATGAGCATGTCTTTATTGGAAACTACTTAAAGTTATGTTTCTATTTTTGTAGTTTTATTATGTGAAGCATGAAAATATCTATATACATGTAAATTCATATATGAATTCTTCTATTTATATTGCGTTAAGTGATCATGTTTTGTCTTTGACATTATGTTTATAGTGTTTAGGGTTAAATCTTGGTTATTCCTTCTTTGATTTATATGTATATGTGGAGTACATTAATAATGTTATGATGGTATATAGCATGACTTGATGGTTGTTTTAGATGTTTTTCTAGAATTACTTGTCTTATGATGACTTGTATTTCCTTCTTGATGTATTAGGGTTATGAATATGTGATATCTTGATTTTAGTTTTTAGAACACTTAGTATGAAATATATTAATGACATATGACTTTAAATGATGTTATGAGAGTATTTTATGTGAAAATCTTGACTTACGGGTAAGGTTAAGATTGTTGAAGCAGTAAGTCGTAATAGTATCCTTCAAAGTAAAGGAATGATAGACTTAAGCTTAGTTGGCTCGAATGGAATCATATTAGTCCTTACGAAAGACATCATGAGCTTCTTATCTCCATTGTGAGGTAGCCCTAGTGGACCTTCCTTGGTAGTGTAAATGTGATTGGGTTATGAACAAGTTATGGAACCCTCTTATGTAAACCTCAGGTGTGATTTAATATAAGAGAAAGAAGGCTAGCACCGATTGATTATGGTAAGGAAAGTAGTTCTAGTTAAGTATGAGACTGGAATACGAAGAAGCCCTTCATATTCCTTAACCATGTGCCTACATGGGACGTATCTAAGTTCTACCATTGGAATATAGAACAACCTCATCGGAGCAAAATAAAACTCCGGATTCAATGTCTTGCTATCATGTTCTATGTCGGTAATTTACTATTCTCATGATGTGGGATACCTATTAGAATTAGAGAAGTTTATGAGGTTTAGGTGGTGGTATTAAACTCTATCTAGACATTGTACAATACACTTTGACGGTGTTATGTTGAGTTCCTAGGTCTTGTCCATGACCATTACTTGATGTCTTATGTGATATATGAGTCTTAATGAACTAATGACTGATGTTAATTATTATGCAAATGAATGAGTACCTAGTCTAAAGTGGCTTAAGCATTCCTTAGCTAAAGTTTGAGGAGGGCATGGAAGGATGATCTCATCATGTCTTAGCTTTGGAAGTCTTGAGGAAAAATCTAGTTAGGGAAGTTGGTTGATCTTGTTGACATTATCTAAGACTTAGGTAGTCTTAAGGACTATTAGGTAATCTTGGGGAGGTCACTATGAACGTTATCTTCTTTATTTACTTCAGTAGGTATTTTAATAGCCTTTAGGGAGAGAATGTCATATCATCTATGTGTTGGTCTTTTAGTGTGAATGATATTATCCTAGGGAGTCCATAGGATATCTTGAGTGTGTGTGTAAGGTATTGTATGGGTGGTCGCTTCACAAGTCATTTAAGGGAGACTTAGGATCACCTTAGGTAGAGGAATTTTACCTTGATACTTATGATGTCTTAAAGTATGTATGTAACTAATTATGAGAAGTCTTGAGGGTAATTTAGGTATGCTTAGGGATGTTATACGGCAGGTCTAGTTTTGTGTTGCTTAAGTGAGTTTTAGGATAGCTTTAACTGGGTTCTAAAGTTATGATTTTTGCTTCAATTTTTCCTTATGTGTTTCTAAGTTGTGGAATGATGTTCTTATGATTAAAATATGATTTCTAAATGAAAAGATAAATATTTCCAACAAATGTCCATTTTCATGATTTTATGCATAATGCAATACATAGTACATGTGGTTGTAAAAATTACATGCTTTATCTATCGTTAGTTCTTGGTAGGTGAGGAGTTTTGAGAAATGAAGACTTGGACTTAGAAGACCGTTCAAAAGAAGTTGAAGCATGTCCTCATTTGACTTGAGGGCATATATGTCTTTTATGTTTTCTTTGAAGTGTTGAAATAAACAAAGTTTTTCAATATTTTAAAGTATAGTCCGTGTCCCAAGTATTCCTGTGTCTAAGATGATGAGATTGAGACATAGTATTGCGTATTACTTTTATATGAAAGATATTTTAAAGAGTATATTACGTTTTTTCAGAAGTTTTAATTCCGCACTACTTTTCAGTATGTATTTGCGATGAATGATATGAAATGGCTTGTATAAGACCTCCAAGAGGTCGAATACGCCAGTTACAATCAAAGATTGTACCCTAACTTCTAGGGTATAGTTTCGGGATGTGACAAGCTTGTTGTCAGATCATAGGTTGGTGAAAGTAGTTTTAGGAATCAAGAGTCTCATCATGTCATGTCTAGTAGAGTCTTGACCATTTGTGTGAATCGAGACACATCTATGAGCGAGAGGTTGTAGGACAATAGAGTTTTCCTTTTTTTGTACTCCTATGTCGTGCGGTATAGTAAATACAATGATCATGTTTCGTAAGAGTTTCCTTGTGCTTCCCAGAAGATGAATACTAGAAGAATGGACATTAGAAGGTTGGAAGAGGAGAGGGTGAATGACGAGATTCCTCAAGTTGAGAAAGTTCCTGAAGGTGGGAAAGGTATTCAAGGTACTCAAGGCGCTAAAGTGCCTCTCTAAGGTGATCAAGTTCCTAATGTAGGGGGAGATAAAGAGGTTCCGGTGGTTCCCCCTAAATTTACTATTCAAGAGATTGGAGAGGCTTTGATGGATTTAGCTGAAGTCGTAACTACTCAAATAAATTTGAGAATTATTCCTAGGGTTGTGGAGAGCACTATGACATCTAGGTTAAGAGATATTGTGAGGATGAATACTCTTATATTTCTTTGCTCTAAGGTAAATTAGGATCCCCAAGAGTTCCTTGATTGAGTGTACAAGGTATTGAGTGCTATGGGGGTTACTTCAATAGAGAAGGCGGATCTAGCCTCATACCAATTGAGGGATGTTTCTCAAATTTGGTATACTCAATAGAAGGAAAATAGGTTTGAAGGGTAGGCTCCTATTGAGTGTGAAGAATTTAAGGAATCTTTTCTTTGTAAGTACTTTCCCCGAAAAACGAGAGAAGTTAAGGTAGAGGAGTTTATCAATATCAAGCAAGGAAATATTAGTGTTGAGGAATACTCTTTAAAATTCTCAACATTGTCTAGGTATGTCTCTTCTCTTGTGTCCAATCCAAGAGATGAAATGAGTCGCTTTGTTACCGGTGTAGACAACTTAGTGATGGAAGAATGTTGTATGGATATGCTACATGATGATATGACCTTAGCTAGACTTACGGTGTACGAACAATCTATGATTCTAATGTCATTAGGATGGGTAGAAGTTTCAAAAGGAGTGGTGTTAGTGATCATAAGCAATTTATTTGGTTGTGGTAAGGAAGGACATAAAGTGAGAGATTGCCCTATGATTTCTACAATAGGTAGAGAGGGTAAGAAAGTTACTCCTAGTGTTCCTAAGGAGGATGCTCCAAGAAAGAGGCATTTTGATGTAATCCGTATAGAGGTGAGAAGCCGGATGAGAGTGATGATGATGTTGGTAAGATCTCTTTCATTATTTAAGGTATGAGGTCCTCTTAAGTGGAGGAGTCTTGTTGTAGATGAGATAGAAGTCCTTTAATTTGTTACTTGTGCATGATATGAAGGAGCTTTGTTGAAATTTAATTTCATTTGCTTCTTACATTGTGTGTTTTATGAAGTCTTGATTAAATTTTAAGAGGTGTTTATATGATGTTACTTTGCATATTAGCATTTTTATCTCATGAATTGTCAAAAATGTGGATTTTTGAAAAAAAATTTGCTTGTCAAAAATGTGGATTTTTGAAAATTTTTTTTCTTAAAACCCAGTGTTAGATTAAGACTTCTTGCTGTAATTTTTTTTTTAAATGGCTAATTAATTCTTTCGCCTTAAAATGTTGTAATGTCATCAGAACAGATGTATATAAGTATAATATTAAATATAAAATGAGATTTTACTATTTGGAATGAAGCATGTGAGTTTTGTAGCATAATGAGTTATAGAGTTGTTTCTAGTTTCTTGTTGTGTTGTGAATATTTTTACTATGTGAAGTTGATGTTTTATTATTTAGATATGTGTTTATGGTTCGGTTATGTGCTTCTAGTTAACTCTCTAATCTTGGAAGTGTTTGGAGAGTGGCAAGTGTCATTCGACAACAAATGTTGTCCAAGTAGGGGAGATTGTAAGACCTCGAAAAAAACTTAGGTTAACTAGAGCCTAACATGTTATTCTTGATGTTATAAGTTTCTGAAGTAGTCTAAAATATAGTAATGAGGCAGTAGATAAAATATAAGAGGTGTTGGAAGTGAAACGTCACGGGACGACTTAGTCACTAAATATCTCTTATGTGGTTCTATGTGTATATGTGTGTTTCATGATTTTTTATCTTAAATGAGTTTATATAGCACAAATAGGCAGTTTTTTAAATTTTCATGAAGTTTTGAGGTCAAACGACCAAGAACATCCAAGGCGTTCGAAAGATATGCCTCGAATTGGCCTTGTGCATCTAGGTGTGTTTCGTCGAGTTTTACTTGTTCGTTTTGGATGAAATTCATGTGAGAGGTGATAAACTTATATATTATCATGTTTGGTTTGGAAACGTCGGGAATATTTTCCCCAAGGACCATCCAAGGCTCCTTGAGGAAGGACCTGTCTTGGTTGACGAAACTGTCCCAGGTAGACCCGTAACGACGGAGCAGTCGATGGTTCATGGGCCTATCGACGACACCCATAGTCCTTGGTTTATGAGGGAATCCTTAAAATATCTCTTAACCCACCGACAGTTTCCAGCACGGACGGTTAGTGGGATGACGCCCAGTCGATGGGGTCGTCAGTGGAAGATGTCTTTTGGGCGCAGGTCTGCTGCCAAGTCAAGGGGTGAATTGTAAATTCACCCCACTTGTAAATTAAGTCATGTACGGTTTTTTAAAGGGTTTATTTGTTGTTTTATTTAATATATAAGTGGTAAAAACCTTAGAGACTTTATTCTTCAAAATTGAAAAGTCAAATCCCTTAGAAAAATCCCAAAGACACCATTAAAGTCCAAATTGAAGAAGCAGCTTGGTCCGGTGTTTTTGAGTGGAAATTCTTCATCAAAGTGAGGAATTCTCATCCTTGAGGTATGAATTCTGATCCTTCAAACTTATTTCATCAAGGATCCCAACTCTCAAGATGTTTTTCAAAGTTTTCTAATGTGAAATCTCCAATTTCGGGATTCTACCATGTGTTCTTGCTTAAACAGAAATTACCTTTGAACCCATGTAAATTGATGAACCTTAGTTTTTTACTACTTTATGGGTTACTTGATATTAAGATAATATTGTTGAATCGTTACTTAGTTTCTTATGTGATTTGTAATGATATAACAATATATTTAATTGATATATAATTTATCTTAGATTGTTAAACAAAGATTGAATTGATTGATATTCATTGAGTTTTATGGTTATTGCTTTGAATTAATGGTCATGGCCATGCGTAAGGGCCTTGTGATGTTTAATTGGTCGATTTAGCATTGAATTCAAGTGTGGATTAGGGGATGAAGGTATGTTGCCCTTTTTTCTTTAACTTGTTATTATTTAGACTTCTACTCTGTTGTGATTTGTATGGTCCACTTATGGTGGAGGTGTTATGTATTTTACTTGCAATTGATGTGGGCTTGTCGGCGTTACTTTATGCAATATTATGAGCATGGCCTTACTGGCAACTACTTGAAGTTATGTGGCTATTTGTGTAGGTTTATTATGTGAAGCATGACAATATCTATCTACATGTAAAGTCATATATGTAATCTTCTATTTATGTTGCCTTAAGTGATCATGTTAGACTATGTCTTTGCATTATGTGTATAGTGTTAGGGTTAAGTCTTTGATATTCCTTCTTGGCTTTATGAGTCTATGTGGAGTACATTACTGATGTTAGGATGTTATATAGGATGACCTGAAGATGTTAGGTTGTTTTATAGGTATTTCTAGAATGACCTGTCGTATGAGTTAAAGGTGAAGTATGTGATGTCTTGTCTTGGATGAGTTGTATTTCTTGCTTGATGTATATAGAGTTATGAATATGTGATGTCTTTATTTAATGTTTTTGAACTCTCAGTATTTAATATATTAATGACATGTGACATTAAACGATGTTATTAGAGTATTTTATATGAAAAACTTGACTTACGGTTAAGGTTAAGATTGTTGAAGTAGTTAGCCGTAATGGTATCCTTCAAAGTAAAGGAATGATGGACTTAAGGTTAGTTGGATGGAATGGCATCATATTAATCAATACAAAATCCATCATGAGCTTCTTATCGCCATTGTGAGGTGGCCCTAGTGGACCTTACTTGGTAGGCTAAATGTGATTGGTTTATGAACTAACTAGCATTGGAACCCTCTTATGTCAACCTAAGGTGTGAATTAATCTATGAGAAAGTAGGCTAGCACCGAGTGAGAACGGTAAGGGGAGTAGTTCTAGTTAAGTATGAGACTAGAATACAAAGAAGCCCTTCATATTCCTTAACCATGTGACTATATGGGATGTGTCTAAGTTCTACCATTTGCAAGTAGGATAACCTCATTAGACTAGGATAGAATTCCCGATTCCATGTCTTGCTTTCATGATCTATGTCGGTTATTGTCTATTCTCATAATGTGGATACATATTAGCATTAGATAAGTTTATGAGGTTTAGTTTGTGGTATGTGACTCTATCTAGACATTGCACAATAGACTTTCAAGGTGTTATGTGGAGTTCCTAGGTCTTGTCCAAGGCCATTGCTTGAGTGTCTTATGAGAGGTATGAGTCTTAATGAACTAATGACTTATTTAAATTATTATGTGAATGAATGAGTACCTAGTCTAAAGTGGCTTAAGAATTCCTTAGCAAAAGTATGAGGAGGGCATGGAAAGATGATCTCTTCATGTCTTAGCTCTGGAAGTCTTGAGGATCACTCTACATAGGGATGTTGCTTGATCTTGTTGACATGATCTAAGCCTTAGGTTGTCCTAAGGACTCTTTAGGTAATGTTTGGGAGGTCACTATGGACGTTATCTTCTTGATATACTTAAGTAAGTCTATTGATAGCCTTTTGGGAGAGAATGTAATATCATCTATGCGTTAGTGTTTTAGCGAGAATTATTCTATCCTAGGGAGTCCATAGTGTCTCTTGAGTGTATGTGTAAGGGAATGTATGGGCGGTCGCTTCACAACTTATTTACGGTACAATTAGGATCACCTTGGGTAGAGGAATCTTACCTGGATGTTTATGATGTCTTAAATTATACATGTAACTCATTACGAGAAGTCTTGAGGGTTATTTGGGTATGCTTAGGGAAGTTTTATGGCGGTCTCTCTTTGTGTTGCTTAAGTGAGTCTTGGGATAGCTTTAATTGGGTACTAAACTTATGATATTTTGTTAAATGTTTCCTTATGTGTTTCTAAGTTGTTAAATTCTTGTGATTAAAATATGTTATCTAGATGAAAAGATTCATATTCCCAATAAATATCCATTTTCATGATTTTATGTATAATGTCATTATTAGAACATTTGGGTGCACTAATTCCATGCTTTTATATATCTTTAGTTCTTGGTAGGTGAGGACCTTTGAGAAGTGAAGACTTGGACTTAGAAGATCGTTCAAGATAAGTTGAAGTATGTCCTCATTGGACTTTGGGGCATATATGTCTTTTATGTTTTCTTTGAAGTGTTTTAATAGACTATGTATTTGTATATTTTGAAATATGGGCCGTGTCCCAAGTATTCTTGTGTCTAAGATGATGAGATTGAGACTAACTATTTCCTATTACTTTTATATTAATGAGATTTTGAAGACTATATTATGTTTTACGCACTACTTTTAACTATGTATATACGATGAATTATATGAAAGGGCTTATATAAGACCTCCGAGAGGTCGAATACGCCGGTTACAATCCATGATTGTGCCGTAACTTCTAAGGTACGGTTTTGGGATTTCACACCTCCACTCTAAGATTAGTTTGTCTACAAATTGAAAGTAAACAATTTGAGTACTAGAATCGACTAAAGCATATAAGGAATTTAACAAATCCATGATTAGCATGCAATCGATGCCTACCATTTCTAACTCTACAATATCTGCCTAGGTGACTTTATGAGAGACTATTAAAGGGTAATTTTTGTATACCCGTCTAGCTATAACTGGGTCATCAACTGGAGTAGAGACTAACAAAATCTCTAACAGAGTTTCTAGACTAACACTTACTTGAACTGCTTTGTTAGAAGTTACAAAGGAGAGAGTATCCCCTAGATCTAACAATGCATAAATATCAAGTTCAAAGAGTTGTAACGTACAAGTGATACATCAGGAGAACCTTCCTGATAGTGGTGAGTCTTAAGAGCATACAACCTATTCTGAGGTTGACCTCCACCTGTACTAGATGAGTTATCCTGCTTAGTCGGGTGACTAGCTGGTGCTCCTGATGTTATAGACTCAGCTCTACCATTACTGCCTACTTGACACTGTTAAGAAGGACAATCCCTCAATCTATGACTAGAACAAACTCATCAAAAACATTCATCCTTTCCTTAGAGACACTCGCCTTGATGCTTCTTACCACACTAACGCCAAGTGGGCTAAGTCTTTATGCCTGAAATACTTCCCTGAGACATAGTTCTTAGTTCCCTAACATTCTGATCATACTTGTTCTTTGAGGATTGAAAACTAGCTGACGAAGGGGCTAGGGTCGACGACTTTTTCTTAAAATGTGAGTGATTTCCACAACTCAAATTCTGCTGAAAGTAGTAATAGTTCCCAGTAAGAGCTTTATTATTGTCCTTGGCATGTTCCCCAAACTTGTTACCCTCAACCTGCTGATCATGAGCCATAAGCCTAGAGATGTTCATATCTCTAGTAACATAGAATTTCTGCAGTATATTTTCAAAAAATTTGAGACTTCACACATGAATTTATTCTTTTGAGTCCTAGAGTCAGCAATCATGTGAGGAGCATACCTGGAGAGTTGGTTAAACTTGATCCCATACTCTTGGACCATCCTATTACCTTGTCTTAAGTTCGTGGTACTTTTCTTCTCTCAATTCTATCAAGAAAAGCTTGCAAAAAACTCTCCCACTAAAACAATGCCAAATAATAAGAGTTGCATACGTACCCTTATTCCTTTTCAACAAAGTGTACCAAATATGAGCATTATCTTTCAATTGGTGTAATGCCAACTCAACCCGATAATTCCTAGTGACCTACATCACCTCAAAGATTTTTTTGATCTTATCTAAGAAATTATGGGGATCCTCACTAGTCTGCGATCCTAAGAACTCAGGTCGATCATACTAAAAAAGTGACACACCCTAGATACTATTGATCCCCCATTTGCATTCGGGTGAACTTTAGCCCTCTGATTTTTTTGGTTGGCGATACTCAAAGAAAAAATCTGATTCGCATTCCTGTATTAAGCATTGCAGACTTTCTGGTTTGGGATTGAAGGAGTTGTGTTTTTATTCCTAACGTTAGCTCTATGAAGAGCCATGATATGAAACATTAAAAGTCGTGTTAGACAGGAATAAGATCATACCTCACGCACGATAATAGTAACAAGAAAGTGATGTTTTTCCTAAAACACTTCATAGCATCCCTATAATTAGAGTGGTGTACTTCACATCAATGAAAAGGACTCTCATTAGTGCGGCATTTCGTACATCCTAGGACACTTAAAACTAGTGCTCTGATACCATGTTTGTCCCAACCCTACCTACCCACGAGACGAGAACACGTGACCTAGAACTACAAGTTATTCCAAGCTAAACTTGGTCGAATGATCATGACATAATAGAGAAAACAAACAGGGGCAGAAGCTAAATACTAATTAAAATGAAAATACGGGAGAGGGGGGGGGGGAATACACACATACTATAACTAAGAGTAATGAGATTAATATAGAGAAGATATAAACTCAATACAAAGCTGAATAGAAATATGTTTGAGAATAGCCTCTAATTAAAGGACTAAAAATATTCGAAAGAAACTTATGCTTGTTGTCCTCAAAGAATAAAGAGTCACCTCTAATTTTGCTGAACAGGAGACGGTAATTAAGCTAAGTTTTATATGTATGGTTAGATCCTGAACATATATCAACGAGAAGATGTTGTGCAAGTATGTGTCAGTACTTGAAATGTACTAACCAAGTAGGATAGAATAAGGCTAAAATAATATATAACTGAACAAAGCAATAGAGATATTTTATAATTTGAACATGCTAAAGATTTTCAATGTTTGGATAACTAAATACAGTGACCAATCTATAAAATTTCAAAACTCAATATCGGATACAATGACAAAATGGTCAATGCAATTGAATCTGACTGAACCGTGAGAGATACGTAAAAATGATAATAAAATCACATGCGCTAAATGTAGAGTTGGATGTATATGAGCCATCAAGAAGACCCAATATACCCTGGCTGAAGTATAAACGCAAGCTGGCATGATCTCTAAACTTTTGCCCATGTAGGGGAAACGAATTAACCGCTGTATAGATGACTGGCGATTACTATTGATTTCGGCTTCGTGCAGGCGAGTTGCAGCCTTCATTCCCAACTGAGGATGTATTTTTTGGGTAGCTAACCGTGTGGGGTCGCGACCCTTTTTCCCCGCTATTGTAGCACGTGTATCGCCTACGGCATAAGGGGCATAATGAGTTGATGTCATCCTCACCTTCTTCTGGCTTATCGTCGACAGTATGTTCAGGGTTCAAAACTCACCGATGGCAACTAAATATTAGGATTGTGCTCGTTGCGGGATTTAACCCAACACCTTACGGCACTAGCTGACGACAGCCATGCACCACCTATGTCTGCGTTCTCGAAGGCACCCCTCTCTTTTAAGAGGATTTGCGGCATGTCAAGCCCTGGTAAGATTTTGCCGTTGCATCAAATTTAACCCTCATCCAACTCGGCATTATACTACTCTCAATTAATTAAGTGTTTAATTAAATACAATTGAGTTTATGTAAATATTAGATAGCTCAAACTGAACATCCAAACAGAGAATGCAATGATTAATGTGATAATGATGCATTCACAAGTGTGTAATATATATTTGAATAACTGAAATGTATGACCTAGCGTATATGATTCAAGAACTAAAGAAATACATAGCTAGGGTTCTGAAATTCATGTTGTAAATTGAATATTAATGTAATAATTTGATTTGGAACACTCTAATAGATAAGAACCAAAAATTGTTTCATTCAACAATCATAAGTCTAATCAAGATATGGAATAAAGAAATTGACTGAAAAATAGGGATCTAATGGCTGAAAGGAACCCACTAGTGAAATTCTACATACATGGTAATGAATTCCACTGAGAAATCATTAGATTACGGGACTAGAACTGATGGAACATTGCTACATTATTGAACTAGGTGTCACATACCGATAGCACACCCTCGAAAATATGGCACTCTTACAGTGCAACACGGCGTACTTGACTTCTTGTAGGTCTTGAAAAATCCCTTTAATATCGTTCATCGCATATACATATATGAAAAGTAGTGCAAAATTAAAACATTTTACAATATTCGAATAGACTTTCAAAAAGTCTTTTATTTAAAAACCATAAGAAATTCTAAGTCTCCTTTCATCAAATCCTTGCCGAAAGAGTACATAGGACACATCTATACAATAAATATATATGACTACTAAGTCTATTAAAATAATTCAATACAAGAAACCAAAGACATTTATGCCTTCAAGTCAAATGAAGACATATTCAAACTCGCTTTAAAGATCGTATACTCCATGTAACACCTCATATCCAAAACATACAAAAAATAAGCTTTTCAGAAAAATCTGCACGTGCAACAAAATGTGGCCATCAACGAACCGTCCTGCACCTCCGTCAATAGGGTCAGAAACCCCCAAAATCTCAGCATAGAAAATTTTGTTAAGTCATGATGGACGGATGAACCTACAATCCTTAGGTCAGCCTATGCTCCATAGTCCATGACCGTCGATCGACACCCCATTCAACCACTCTCTTACAAGAACCATGGATGACCAGCACGGTCCGTAGGTGGACCCACAGTTTGTAGGTCTGAATAAAGGTGGGAACTAGGAGACAATTAATGGGGAAATGTAGTTGGATAAACTTCATATGGTCATAACTCATACCACAAATCAAATTAGGTGTCCCATGAAATACCAACAGATAGATAAATAAATTAGCTTTCAATAGCCAGCCACCTTGCTAAAATCAAACAACCAAGTAAAATGTTATGCCCGTTTTAGTAAAAACCTGTCGAACAGGCCCATACTACGGACCCAATGAAGGATGGTAGATCAAAAGATGGACCGTCAGTCCTGGCCGTCGTTTGGTCTGATATAAATTCACTCAGGAGTCTTTTATCTATGTCAAATCATTAAATCAAAACTTAGACAATTATAATAAAAAAGGATAAAAATGTCAAGAACCCTAAATCTAGAATGCAACAAGTTTCCAGCAGTTCCAGCCCTAAAATCTGAATATTTCTCTATGGATTTCATCACCAGATATGTGGCATTTCACTATTTTGTTCCTTTAACTCAATGGGTCCCTAGTTTCCAGTCAGTTCTTGATTCTCTTATAATGATTAAAACTAGGGTTCCTAGAATTTCAGTAGAACTTCATGATGTAGTTAAAATATATGTTCCAACTCTAATTATAATTTTATTTCTTTGATTATTGCATAAATTTCAGAACCAAAGCTTTGTATTTCTTTAGATCTTGAATTACACATCCTATGTCAGATATTTCAGTTATACGCTTCAGTTTTAATGCATCATTATCATATTAAATGTTGCATTCTCAGTTTGCATGTTCAGTTTTGATCTATCTTGTAATTATAGAAAATCCAGACATAATCAGTTAACTACATAAATCAATGGGAGTAGCATATTACAGAGATGGACTAGGGTTCAGCGTACCAATTGTTCCAGATCAACAATCCAAGTAGGTTGTAAGTCCCCTCCGCGGGCAATAATTTTGGTGATTATCCCATCATGTATTTCTACCTTTGATAGAGTATATTGGGTCCTCTTAATGGGGAGCATACATAGGACTCCACATTTAGCTCATGTGGTTTATTTTTCGGTTATTAGTACCTCACACAGTTCCTTCACACTCTCATGCATTGACTATTTCTAAGTATAGTTAGTAGTCTGTTTTAGCATGTTATAAATTTGTCATTGCATCCACTTAGCTCACAATTAAGTATATCATGTTCTGATTATTATACTTACTTTGGTGCTTATTCAGTTATGTTTATTCAGCTTTACTCTATCCTACATGATCAATACATTCAAGTACTGACGCATACGTGCGCTAGATCTTCTCTATATGTAGGTTAATGTTGTCAACATCCATATCACTGATAGATCGATTACCGATCTCAAGTTCAGCATATTCTGATGAGTCCTCATCCTCCGAGGACAATAGTCATGAGTTTCTTTTCAGTATTTAGTCTTTTAGTTTCAGCTTTATCTTAACTTAGCTGGGGTTTGTCCTAGTATTTATAATCCAGTTTAGAAGCAATTTTATGACATAGCTTCAATTTATTATTGACTTTATAACTTCTTGTATTAAACTTATAAGTTTTTCATATATCTCAAATTTAACATATGGGTATTTATCCATCAAATCATTTTATATATGATTTAGATTCCGCAATAGTTTGTATTTTTGTAGTATGATCATGATCATGATCATGCCAGCATGGTTAGCTTGGAAACACTTGTGTTCCTAGGTTCCGTGTCCATATCTTAGGGGTAGCTCGGGGCGTGAAAAAACCTGGTATCAGAGCACTAGGTTTAAAAGTCCTTGGATGTTTGAAAATCCGTAATAAGTACAGTCCTTTTCATGGGTGTGAAGTGCACCACAACTAATGAGCGGGATGCTATGAAGTGTTTTAGAAAAAAAAGAACTTCACTTTATTGTTACTCTTATTGTGCTTATGGTATGGTCTTATTCCAATATAACTTGACCTTTTACATTTCAGTTCATGCTTCCTCATACAGCTAACGCTAGGAACGCGAATTCCAAAAATTCAAATACAACTCCTCCACTCCTAGATCAAGAAGTCTCCAATGCGGAATTCAAGAATGCCATATAGATCTTTGCCCTGAGTATGACTAACCAGAACTATCGGGTTCATGATCATGTGGATGAAAATTGTGGATCAGTAGCAGCAAGGATCCGTGACTTTGTTAGGATGAATCTTCCTGAGTTCTTAGGATCATAGACTAATAAGGATCCTCATAATTTCTTGGATGATATCAAGAAGATCTTTGATGTAATGCAAGTCACTGGTAATGATCGGCTTGAGTTGGCATCATACCACTTGAAATATGTGGTTCAACTCTGGTACACTCAGTGGAAGGATAATAGGGGTGCAAATGCAGCTCCTATCACTTGGGATTGCTTTAATGAGACTTTTCTCGATAGATTTTTCCCAATAGAGTTGACAGAGGCAAAGGCTCAGGAATTCGTGAACTTGAGGCAGGGTAACATGAAAGTCCAATAGTATGGGCTGATGTTTAACCAACTCTGCAGGTATGCTACTCACATAGTTGCTTACTCTACTGCTTAGAAGAAAATGTTCTTGTATGGAGTAAAGGATTTGGTGAAAACTAAGTGCAGAAATTCTATGTTACTTGGAGATATGAAAATCTTTAGGCTTATGACTCATGCTAAATAGGTTGAGGGTGATAAGAGTAGGGAACAAGCTAAGGAGAATAAAAAGGCTAGGATAGGGATCTATGACTATTCTCAGCAGAAATCGGGTGGTGAAAATCTCTCACAGAGACAGAAGATTTTAATTCCTTCCCCTTCATCAACTAGTGTTCCATAATCTTGTAAAGGCGTATATATCTAGGATTGAGCTTCCTTTTCTTGCCAAATCTCATCACCCCTTTGATAGGTGAGACTTTTAGAAAAACACAATCTTCAGCTTTAAACTCCAGTTCCCTGCTCCTTACATCTGCGTAAGATTTCTGACGACTTTGGGCTGTCTTAAGTCTATCTCTAATGAGTTTCACTTTCTCCATAGCATAAAGGACTGATTCTGGCCCTATTAGAGTTGTTTCACCTACTTTAAACCAACTAATAGGAGATCTACATCTACGCCCATATAAGGCCTCAAAAGAGCAATGTGAATGCTTGAAAAAGTAGCTATTGTTGTAGGCAAACTCAATAAGAGGAAGATTATTATGCCAACTACCCTTGAAATCGATCACACAAGATCACAACATATCCTCTAAGGTATGAATGGTACGCTCTGCCTATCCGTCCGTCTGCGGATGCAATGTTGTGCTAAGGATAACTTGATTATCAAGACCCTTTTGAAATGGCTTCCATAAATGGGAGGTAAATTAAAGACCTCTATATGAGATAATATACAAAGGAACCCCACGTAGCTTCACAATCCAATTAATGTAAAGCTTGGTATAGTACTTTGTCAAATATGTAGTCTTGACCGCCAAAAAGTGAGAAGACTTAGTCATTCTATCAACTACCACCCAAATGGAGTCATGATGTATGCGAGTACGAGGTAACCCTGTGATGAAATCCATATTGATCACTTCCCACTTCCAAGTAGGAATGTCGATCTATTGAGTCATACATACTTCCAGGTTTCTGATGTTCCACCTTGACTTTTTGGTGATTGGGGCACTTACTCACAAAGTCTGCTATGTCCCTCTTCATGTCAATCCACCAATTGACTTCCCGCAAATTTCGGTACATCTTAGCTGCACCTTGATGAATATAATACTAAGAGTTTTGGGCTTCTGCAGGAATATGCTATCTCAACTTGCCCACATTTGGAACACAGAATTTACCCTGGTAGCGATGTACACAATCTCCCATTTGGAAGCAAAACTTCACTCAATGAATGTGGATTGCACCTTTTAGTTCAAGCAATATTAGGTCACTGTATTGATTTTTCTTAACCTCAACTACCAAAGAAGATTCGGCCCCATTATGAACTGTTACACCATTGTCTCATCTGATCATAAGGCGAACTCCCAAGGGAGCAAGCTTGTGAACGCCTTTCAATAGCTCCTCCTTTATTCCTCAACATGGTCTACACTACCCCATAGATAATCTACTAACTGCATCTTCTACTACATTCCCCTTACCAAGATGGTAATGCACACTCAAATCATAATCCTTAAGGAACCCAAGCCATCTTCTCTAGCGAAGATTCAACTCTTTCTGGGTGAACACATACTGAAGGCTATTATGATAGGTAAACACATCTACATGAACACCATAGAAGTAGTGTCTCCATATCTTGAGTGCAAACACCACTACTTAATGTTCAATGTCATGAGTTGCATATTTCTTCACATGCACCTTTAGTTGTCTAGAGGCATACACTATAACCTAATCTCGTTGCATCAACACATAACCTAGGACAACTTTGTATGGATCACAGTAGATCACACAACCATCTGAACACTCTGGTAAAGCCACGACAGGAGCTATAGTCAATCTAGATTGTAAATTCTGCAAAGCTTTTCTCACAATCATATGACCATTTAAACTTGACAATCTTCTGAGTAAACCTAGCCAATATTGAGACTATGGATGAAAATCCTTCCACAATCCTTCTGTTTTAACCCACTAGACCTATGAAAATTCTGAAGTCTGTAGCAGAGGTATGTCTCGGACATTATTTCACTACTTTTATCTTATGTGAATCTACTCGAATCGCTTCTCTAGATACAATGTGACCATGAAAATCTACAGATTGCAACCAAATTTAAAATTTGCTAAACATAGCGAATTAAAATTCTCAAATGACTCACGTTTTCTTCCTCATTCCTAGAGTAAATGAGGATATTATTAATGAAGACGATAATGAACACCTCTAAGTACTATTTTAACAGTCTGTTCATCAAATCCATGAAAACTGCAGGCGCATTAATTAGTCCAAACAACATAACACAAATTCATAATGACCATACAAAGTTCTGAAGGCTCTTTTGCGAATGTCACTATCTCTGACTCTAACCTGATGATAACCCCATAAGAGGTCTATCTTTGAGGAATGTCTAGAACCCTAAAGTTGGTCAAACAATTCATCAATATTGGGGATGGGATACGTATTACTGATTGTGACCTTGTTCAAATGTCTATAGTTAATCCACATTCTAAGAGAACCATCTTTCTTCTTTACGAACAACACTGGTGCACCCCATGGTGAAATACTAGTTATGATGAAACCCTTTTATAGAAGGCCTTTCAAATGATCTTTCAATTCCTTAAGCTCTGTTGGGTCATTCTGTAAGGAGGAATAGAAATAGGATGGGTATTTGGAAGGAGATCAATTCCTAAGTCGGTTTCCTTTCGGGAGGGACATCGAGAAGATCTTCTGGAAACAGTTCTTTAAACTCATTAACTACTAGAACTGACTCAAGAAATTGGTGTTTCAAGACTAGAAACCTTAACCTGAACTAGATGATATAAATAATTCTTAGATACCATATTTATCGCTTTAAGGTATGAAATAAATCGACCCATATATGCTAAGCTACTACCCTTCAATTCTAAGATTAGTTCATTTGTGAACTTAAAATGAAAAATCCTAGTTCAGCAATCGACTGAGACATAACATGAATGTAACCAATCTATGCTTAGAATGACATTAATGTCTACAATTTCTAACTCTAGTAGAACTGCTGAGGTGACTTTCTAAGAGACTGTGATAGGGAATTTTTTGTATGCCCGTCTAGCTATAACTGGGTCACCGATTAGAGTAGAGACTAAGAAACGTTCTGAGAGAGTATATAGACTAACACTAAATTGGACCTCTATGTAAGGAGTTACAAAGGAAAGAGTAACCACTAGATCTAATAATGCATAAACATCAAGGTCAAAGACACGTAACGTACCAGTAACAACATCAGGAGAACCTTTCTGATCCTGGCGAGCCTGGAGAGCATAAAACTAGTTCAAGCGTTGGCCGCCACCTGTATCTGATGAGTTATCCTACTGAGTCAGGCGACTGTTGGTGTTTCCGATGTCGTAGACTGAGCTCTACCATTGCCACCTTCTTGACCCTATTTAGAAGAACAATCTCTCAACATGTGACAAGACTGTTTGCACCCAAAACATCCTTCTTTTCCTTCGATACACTCGCACGGGTGATTCTTAGCACACTTAGGTGAAGAGGGGTAAGTCTTGGTGCCTGAAACACATCCGTGAGACTTAGAGCCTAGTGCTCTACTCTTCTGGTCATACCTGTTCTTGGAGGATGGTGCACTATCTAATAAAGGAACTAGGGATGAAAACTTTTGCTGACTCTGCAAGCGATTTCAATTACACGATTTCTGTTGGAAAGTCATAGTTTCCAGTCCTAGCCTTCTTATTCTCCTTAGCTTGTTCCCTAAGCTTATCACCGTCAACCTGCTGAGCATGAGTCATAGGTCTAGAGATGTTCATATCAAAAAGTAACATAGCATTCCTGCACTCAGTTTTCACTAAATCCGACACTCCATACAAGAACATATTCATCTGGTCCATGCAGTCAATAATAATGTGAGGAGTATACTTGGAGAGTTATGTAAACTTAAACACATACTCTTAGACTATCATGTTACCCTGCCTTAAGTTCATGAACTTATGAACCTTTGCCTCTCTCAACTCTATTCGGAAAAATCTGTCGAAAAAAGTCTCACTAAAGCATCCCAAGTGATAGTAGATGCCTTTGCACCCCCTATTCTCCTTTAGCTGAGTGTACTATATATAAGGCCCATCTTTAAACTAGTATGATGCTAACTAAATCCTATTATTCCTAGTGACTATTGGTACCTCAAAGATCCTGTTGTTCTCATCCAACAAATTTTGAGGATCCTCATTAGTCTATGATCCTAAAAACATAGACGGATTTATCCTAACAAAGTCACGAACCCATGCTGCTGCTGATCCACCATTTTCATTAACAATCGAATGACCTGATTATTCTGGTTGTTCATACTCTAAGACAACATTTGTATGGGATTCCTAAACTCAAAGTTGGAGACTTCTTGAACTGGTACTGGAAGAGTTGCAGTGCATTCCTGGGATTCGCATTCAATATACCCTAACAGAGGTATAAAGGCATGCTGGCATGATCACTTAACTGATTTCCCAAAGAGGGGACGTACAACCTACTTGGCTAGTAGTTCTGCGACTATTAAAGTACGCAGAACTATAGTCCAACTCGTTATTATTCTACTCCCGATGAATTATATAAAAAGTGATTATATCTGAGTTTCTGTAAATACATAGCGCTTGAAACTGAACATGCAAACTGATAATGCAACATTTAATTTGATAATGATGCTTTAAAAACTTAAGCATGAATAACTGCATAATTGATGTATCTGACCTAGCATGTGTAATTCAATAACTAAAGAAATACAAAGCTAGGGTTCTGAAATTCATTGGATAATCTGAGTGATAACATGATAATCTAAATTGGAACATATATTTAATAAATTCACGAAGTTCCATAAAAGTTCTAGAAACCCTGGGTATAATCATGATAAGAGAATCAAGAACTGACTGAAAACTAGGGACCCAATGGGTGAAAGGAACACACTAGTGCAATCCCATAGACCTGGTGATGAAATAAAGGAAATATACTTATGTTTCGGGGCAGGAACTGCTGGAACTTTTGGCGTTCTTGAGCTTTTTCTCCTCTCTTGCTTCTAATTTTCTATGTTTTGATTTAATGAATTGACTTAGATATATTTTAGTTATGTTTGTAGACTTAAACTAATTAAAATATGATGATTTAGGTTCAAAACGACGTAACTTAGGGTTTAAACAAAGTGGGAAAGGACTAAATGACCTCTGGGTAAGTTGCTGTCGGACCAAACGACGACAAGAACAGATGGTCTGTCGTTTGTTCCATGCCACGTCGTTTGGTCCGTAGGTTGGGCCTATTCGACAATCCTTTACTAAAATGAGCATAACTTTTTACTCGGAAGTCTGCTTTTATGAAGGTTGGTGTCTATGAAAAGAATATTCAATTATCTATGTGTGGGTATGTAATGGGAAACCTAATTTGTTTTGTGCTGTGATTTATGACCATTTGAAATTTACCCAAGTATGTTTCCCCCTTACTTGTCTCCTAGTTCCCACCTTTCTGTCAGACCTATGTACCATGGGTCCACCTGCGCAGCATGCTGGTCATCCATGGTTCTTGTCAGAGAGTGGTTGAATGGGGTGTCGATAGACGGTCACGGACCACAGAGCGTAGGCTTACATAAGGACTATAGGTCCGTTCATCCATCATTACTTAACCAAATTTTCTAGGGTGAGAATTTGGGAGTTTTTGACCCCATTGATGGACGTGCACGACGGTCCGCTGGTCAATCTATTGCTTTTTGATGTCCACCGTTTGTTACACATGCAAATTTTTCTAAAAAGCTTGTTTTTGGTCTTTTTTTGATATGAGGTGTTACAATTTGGAAGACTACTCGAAAAAAAAACATTTGTATCTGATAAAGAATAATTTTATTCCGTTTGGATATTAAAACAAAATAAAACTTTTGTAGTTTTGTTCTCCTTGTGAATTTTATTAAGTCGGATTGTTATGGATTAAAATTTTTTGTAGTTTTATACTTTATGTTATATAGAACATTTCTAAATAATATGTTATATGTCTATTTATAATAGAGGAAAAATACCTGTGACTTAGAGTTGATGAGTTTGTAGAATGAACTTTTACAGTATGTAAAGATTGTCAAAAAGAATTGAAACTCTATAATTATTTCGTAGAACAATATTTTCAAAAGAGGTTTCATGCTGCCAATGAAATTATGATAGACTGGGAAAAATATGTGAAAAAACTATTTTCAATTACTTGAAAAATAATTTTGAGATCACATTTAAAATTTTGGGTTCTTTGCTTATGATAAAAACAAAATTAGACTTGGTGTCTTATTTAATTTAAGAGAAAAAGATATTAAATTCAATGATTATTTTGAATAACGTTAGACACATAAAATTCTTGTAGTATGTTTGGCATTTTGGTTGTTGAGTTTCTCTAATACTAGTATATGGTGTTCCTAGTATGAAACTACCCAATTATACGTATACTTGTTTAAAATGATTGAGTTTTCTTATGAAAAAGCGTCACTTGATGTGATGTGATTTTTCATAATATTATATGTCTATTTAATATAACTATTCGTATACACATGAATATTGGTGAATGGTTATTTGTCATGTTTTGTAACAGAAGCATTTGGATTGTAATGTCTCTATTAGACCCGAAAAAAATTGGTTCAATGGGTAGTTCTATAATAATCAAATTGAAAGTAATGGAATGGCTCTTTCAGAAATGACATTTGACAAGGTGATGACTTGAAATAATGTTTGTATCCCACAAAATTGTAAGTACTAGAAACATAATATTAGTGAGGAAAAAGCTACCTCGCGAAGAGCTCTTCAAACTCAACATTTTTATTTGTTCTTACTTGCTTGAGTTAATGTTTGTGACATGAAAATTTGGGGCATGTGAATTACAAAACCTTGTAAGAAAAACTGATCAATTTACATATTTTATCAGACTTCGGGTGCAATAAATAAAAATGTCAAGTTTGTGCGTAATCTATGTATGCAGAGTATTCTTATAAATCTGTTAAAATGAATTCTACTCCCCTAGAATTGATTTACACTAACATTTGTGATATGAGGTGAACACCATGTATTGGTGGAAAAAAGTATCTCGTTACTTTTATTGACAATTGTATTATAAATGACTATATCTATATGCTTAATGGTAAGGATGAAGCAATAGAAACGACTATACAATATAATATAGAAGTTAAAAATTAGTTGGGAAAAGACAGAAGTGATAGGGAGCATAAATCTCATTTTTCATAAATATGTTTTGAAAAGAGGAATTATCTATCAAATTATTGTCCTATTCACCACCGTTTAATGAAAACCAAATATTGTAAAGAAAAGATGGATGTATTATTTATAAGTTCGTATTTACCACAAAGCTTGTATAGAAGAACTATCCCTACTTCAAAAGGGATCAACAAAAAGTTTTGTATTTTTAGAAATAAAGCAATTTTGCTTGTTCAGGACATAACTTATTCCATATGAAAAATAGAAAGGAAGGAAATCTATCTTTGATATTTCAAAGTGTGGGTGTGTCTAACCAAAGTTTAAGTTCCTATTCCTAAAAAGATTGAGATAGGACTTAAGACCGTGGCCTGCAAAATTAGACTTGAGTAGTCTAGTAAATGGTCTTAACGACGTTGTAAAGAAAAAAAATAATGTACTAAATAATGTTATTCAGAGGTGTCGTAAATGTCAAGGGACATATACTTACTTCAAATATGATTTTGTAACATCTATTGTGTATTATGTACACTCATCCTTTTGGACAAATAGTGTCAATTGTGAGATTGGTTCAATCTTGAGTAATCTTATTGGAAGTTTGTTGATCTTCCTCAAAAAAATAAACCTTTGGGTTCAAAGTGAATCAACAAAAAGAATATAAAATTCAGTGAAACTTTTTACAAATATAAAGCAAGACTTTTTTTCAAGTTTCTAGACAAAAATAATAGCTTGATCTGTTCGACACATACTCTCCAGTAACAAGAATTACATTCATTGGATATAAATTGTGCTATATGTGTTATATACCTCCAACTTCATCATATGGATGTAAAAACAAATCTCTAAAATGGAGACCGGAGGAAGACATTTACATGAAATGATTCGAGGGTTTTATGGTTCTTGGTAAACAAAAGAAAGTGTGCGAACTTGTTAAGTCACATTATAGACTAAAACAAACACCCAAATAATGATATAATAAATTTGACCAAACCATGTTTTCTAATGAATTTAAGAATGATGGAACTGATAAATGTGTTAACATTAAAATAAAAATTTCATTGTTTGTTTTTACATTGATGATATGTTGATCATCAATAGAGACATTAATGACATAAATGCCACTAAACGTATGATAGAATGAAAGTTTTGAATAAAATATTGGAGTTGTTGATACGATCTTAGCTATAAAAGTATTATACCTCCATAATGTTTGGCATTTTCACGGTCTAATTGCATTGAAAAGGTACTTGACTAGTGAAAATATTTGGATTTCAATATTGTCAAGTCTCCAATAAATGTGAGTTTGAATTTCAAAAGATTGAAAGTGAAAGTGACTCACAATTGGGTTGTGCTGAGTATTGGGAAGTATGATGTATGTCATAAAGTGTTTGCAATCATATATAACATTTGCTATTAATTGACTGTGCCAGTTCACAAGTGATCTCAATAGAACTCATTAGATGACGATAAAATGTGTTTTGGAGTATTTGAGAAATATATAAAACTATGTCTTGTATTATAACAATATTAAGCAATATTGAAATGATATAGTAACGCAAATTGGATCAGCAGACGAATGAAGTAAAATCAAGGAGTGGATATCCATTTACTCTTCAAAGAGGAGCAGTCAGTTGGAAATATTTAAAAGCAGACATGTATATAGCTCTACAATTATCTCTGATCTAGGTGTTCTAGATAAGGTGGGTGAATAAGTTTAAAGGATCTGAAATTTCTTGATATGTATTATTTTTTGTCCCAAACCATTGGCATTAGTATACATACACTTTGATAGTCAAGATGCAATAAATATTGCATGGAGCATGATGTATGACGACAAGTCTCGTTATATAGGACATAGACATGATACGGTTAGAAAACATATCATAATTGACTATGTAAAGTCAAAGGATAATGTGTTAGATCCAATAATAAAAACACGTAACTATAGATAAAGTTGATAGATCATCTGAGGAAATTTTACGGCTTAGGACAAGTCATCATGATGGTAACTCTATCTAGCAGACTGGAGATCTCAAGAGCTACATTCAAGGAGAAAAATAAAGTTGTGAATGACGGTTGGACATTGTCAACCAACAAAATCAATTCTCACAATGAAGAACATGCTCTTCAATAAAGATACAACATTAAGACTTGTTAATGAGTTATTAAAGCTTAATGGTTTTAAATATTTTCAAAGTTTGTCAGAGTTGACCAAATAGTGTATCTACACGATAACACGATTATAAATCACCTATGTGTTAGTATGAAGTGTATGCCGCTACGAACAAGATGATTGTCAAAAGCCTATTTCTCTATAAACTCATTAAACCAATAGGCATTCAAGGATGAAACGAACTTAACCATAAGAACCATAAATGATAAAGGGTTAATTGTCTGACATATGGTTGACTAGGTATAAACCAAAGATTGAAGCTTCAAAGATATCACATCTACCGATTGACCAAGTATATTCGACATATAATCAATATGAAAAGTTTAAGGAGAAACCTACTTCTCCAGATACAATTAATACTTGCTAATAATAATACACATACTTGTCCGTTTCTTTTTCTTGGAGTCATTCCCCATTCAATCAGGGGATTGTTGGGTTTTAAAAGGCTTCAAAGGAAAATGAACAATTGGAAATTTTATGAAGAGTTGCGACTTTTATGAGAGGTTGCGACATTCATGAAAAGTTATGACTTTTATGAAAAGTTGCGGCTTTTATGAAAAGTTGTGACTTTTAAGAAAACTTGTTATTTTCATGAACAAATGTGACTTTTATGAAAAATAACGACCTTATCAAAAGATTTTGACTTTTCCAAAGGTTTGTGACCATTAAGGTAAGGCACATTAAGAATATTTTCGCAATATTAGGGTTTTCCTCTCATTTTATAGTTAGAATTTTTTCTGGACTTCTTCTAATAATAATAAATTTAGTATTCTAAGTGTATTTTACTGCGGTTGAGTGGCTTGTTCACAACAGAATCTTAGGTATCAAAACACTGGTGATTGAGATCATTCTATCTTGGGAGGACTTATTCCAAATCAAACCTTAATGCTAGAGGGGAATAATTTTCTTAAGGAAATAATTTCATTAATGGCATACTGTGCATTCAGTAGGATTGATCGATCTTTTTTTTTTTCATATCTTGGTATGTGCTAAAGATTTTCGATTTGTGAATTAAGTTATCTTCTTTTGTTCTTCACTCGTTAATTAAACTTTGTAACTTCGTGTTTCTGCAAAGTTTGTTGGAATTAGTAAGATTCTTTCAACATAGATTGAAAATAATTCATCTTTATGAAAAAATTTCGTATATATTTTCTAATCTATTTATTAGTCTAGTTTCTTTACTAGTTTTAATTTTATAGTTCATGAAATGTTCTTAAACTTTGTTGTGTATTACCATGTTCTTCAAAGTTTTGTTCTAAGTATCTTAGGAATACAAAATAAACAACACGTATATGGAAATACTATTAAATATCTACATATTTATGGATATGAGAAAATAGATTGACTTAGTCTATATAGTTTACCAATCACAATCAATAGACACGCAAAAAAATTAAAATGAAGACTTGAAAATTATGTTTTATCTTGTTTATCATTGGAAGTATATCAAATAAACAACAAAAGTGCTACACCAACAAATATTAGTAATCTAGTTGTAGAACTGTGCCAGCTCACAATTCCTATAACATGGATTGTATTTTCAAAAGATGCATTTAGTTGCGTAATTTAAGTAAATAGATGTATTGAACTTATTCTTTTTCATAAAATCTACCAAATTTGTTAGTTTTAATATTTTCACTTGTCCATTAACGAGTGGACTTTGGGTATATCTTTAGAAGCACTTGTACTATTCATTTTGGATGTTGTTACTTGTAATAATAAACAATTGTATAAAAACAATTTATTTAGTTATGAATTTTTTTCGTAACAAATAGTTGAATTCATCACTACAAATTTTATGTTGTCGTTATTTAACATCTTAAATATTTTGTGTCAATTTTTTTGTTGTCAATAGATCACCAATAGATTAAAGACAATAAATATTTCTCATCAATTATTTATATTATTAGTGACAAAATAAATGTCATAATTAAATCTAAATTTTCATAGCTAAAATTTATAATATGTAACTTAAAACTATAATTTATCGATATTGTAAAACATATTTTTTCGATAAAAAATTTGTGTCCTAAATTTAAAAAATTATAAGACAAATAATATTTTTTCATGAATTTTATACATTAATTGTGACAAAATAAGGTCTCACCGATAACTTTAAATTCTTCACTAACACTACTACCAAATGACGCCAATTAATTTTTTGATGGGAAACTATAGTGGACAAAACATCGCTACTAATTTTTATATTTTGTTACTAAAGGTATGTGTCTCATATATTTAAAAACGAAAAGTAAATTTTATCTTTAAAAGTAAATATTTAATCATGAAGTAGATGTCATAGTTTTTCATGAATTACGTACACTATTTGTGATGAAATAGTGTGTCACCGGTAAGTTTAAATTTGTGACTAACACTATTTAACAAAATGACACCAATTAATTTTTTGGGGCAAAACATTAGTGAACAAAACATTGCTAGGAATTTTTATGTTTCGTCACTAAAAGAATGTGTCTCATATATTTATGAACGAAAAGTAAACTTTTTCACTAAAAGATAATACTTAGTGATGAATTTTATGTCATAGCTAATAGTTTTATAGCTATACACAAACATAAGTCCTTATAAAGAAGCTCACTATGATAAACAAACGATTAAGTGAGAATAATATAATTTGTGCTATATTTTTTTTAATAGAAAAACATAATATATATGATTATTTATAACAAATAATCTACATAAATGTCACTAAAGGGTTTTAGTGAGATTGGATGCAACGATATTATCTCAATTACAACTAAATATCTCCTTCTGTAGTTCTTATTATTGAAGTCTCACTGTCACAGACTATATATGACTTATGAGTAAGGGCGGAGCTACAACCAACGAAAGGTGGTATGCTGACCGTCTTTCGCCAAAAAATTACACGATATACAGAGGTCAAATTCTCAATTTAACGGATAAAAATTAATCTTTAAAA
>NC_028643.1:54414795-54471919 GCF_001406875.1 Solanum pennellii
TAAAGAAAGCAAGAAAATGAAACGGAAGATGAAGATTTTGTTAGCCAAAAAACACACTATAACAAAAATAACATACCAAGTATATTCCAACAAAGTGGGTCGAGGAAGGGTAGAGTGTATTCATTCCACGGCACTACCCCAAAAGTGAAGTAGATCCCCAACCCAATAGAAAAACAGTTTGAAAAAAAAATTATATAAGAACAAGAAACAATAGGTAATACCCGAAACAATAGATAGTAATAGAAACAAGACAATGAAAAAATATCATCAATGATAAACATTAGAGGAGTAACCATCAAATTATGTTGAGTCGAAAAACAAATAGTGGCAAAAAAAATCTGAAATCTTAGCTTGTTTTATTAAATAATAAAAATCTTTTGTATCAATAGAGTACATGAATATGTATTTTAAGGAGGTCTTTGCTGACTATTTGTTTTAACACCTCATACATAGCCACACCCTTAAAACTCTCAGCATATTCGATTTAGAAACTCTAACTAAGTCATTTTTCAATTGAACACCCAAAGCCTAATTTTATATTCAATTTTTTTAAAAACTTTTATGTTTTCTTCATTTGTCTATTATGTAATTAAGTTAAACCATATAAAATATGTTCTCCTTTAATTATATGCATCAACCTCAAGTTTAAAAAATCTTAAGTTATTGTGGCTTATTAAGGCAAATGCATAGAATTAAAGGATATGACATATATTTTATGTAGTTAACTTAAGTACCTAAAGATATATGGGAACTCACACATAAAAGATTTTCAAAATTTATATCGAATGTGTCGATTTGAAACACTTATGGAAATCACAATGTTAAATTATAACAAAGGTTAGTTAAGGTATCTAGACAAAATAGCTGGAATGTTTAAGGGGATGAATATTTATAAAGCCTGGTTTAAGAATATCTTGAAATGCATGTCATTCTGGTCCATGAACTAGTAGAAGTTTATATCTTATTGTAGTCTTTGTTGAGTCTTTATGTTTAGAATATGGTTAAAAAGATCTTCTCCAATAAAATAATGGTTAAAATGATTTTTCCGGACATATATTAACGTATTAAACTCAATTATAAAATGTTAGAGCCCAAACGACAAAAAAAGACATTGACGTCCGGAAACTAGCAAAATCAAACTAGTAGACCTCCCTATGTTGGTGAAGGTTTAGGTGTCTCAAATGAAGTCCAAAACGTCTAGAAATACTTTGAATAGGTAGAATAGTAAAAATGTTCTGAACGTCTTGTCACGACTCCCCAAGGACCGCCCGAAGGGTCCTTGAGGAGGACCCGTACATTGGAGAGCAAGCTTCCAAAGAAGCTTGCTACAGCGAAGATGTCAAGCCCCTTGCGTGTCGCCATCCAGCATTTTCTATGAACATTTGGCCTCACGATGTGGTGACTTGACACACTCACTGCCTATAACGCTCCGTATAAAAAACAGACCAAAAAGCAGCTTTTCAAAAAAATTTGCAAGTACAACCAACGGGGCCATGGACGGACCGTAGACTGACTGTCGCGACCCAAAACGAGTCGTGAGTGGCACCCACACTTAACCTCCTAAGTGGGCGAACCAACAAATTTAACATAACTTACAAAATACAAAGATAACATGGAAACTCAAAATCTTACTAAATATCATTTCCCAAAACCTGAAAGTCATCACATCAAGGACATCTAATCTCCAATACTAAGTCTAAAAATATCAAACACACCAAAATAAAAGAATAAAATGGTATGTGTCCGAAAGTATAGGACATCATGTCATGACCGAAAGAATCCAACACGAGCTGCAATGAACAGCTCACCCTTGAACTTGATATATGGGAGGCTGGCTAGAGCTGAGGGAAATATGAAGTCATAGGTACACTCGCTGCATTTCATAAGTGGAAAACAAAGAATAACACAAGGAGGACTCAGTACGGGGGCAACATGTACTGAGTAGGTATCATCGGCCAACCCAAAATAGGAACTAATATACAATAAATAATAGTATGAACTCAACCATAGCACTTAACAGCTGATAAACAACAAACAACATGGACAAGTGTCACCAACATTAAAGTAAGCTCGTAATAAGTCAATGATATGAAGATCACACATGAGGACTCATGCCTCCAAACCAGACCATTTTGGGAGTTGAGTTCTTTGAGATTGAGTACTTTCCATTAATTCAACATGTTTTTCCTTTAATATTACCGTGTCGGAACTTGACACTCCGATCCAAGAATATCGTGTCGGAACGTGACACTCCGATTCAAGAATATCATTAATTTATCATTTAATATCACCACTCTTCCATTCGTTAATAATATTTCATTGAGCCTTCTTTATTCAAGGCATCACTTCAATAGAGATGGTTTAAGATTATACGTTCCACAGTATCGGGATTTCAGACCAATCACAAAAAAAACACATGACCAAGCCACAGAGTCACACAATCAAGTACATAGAAAACTTCACAATATCATTCAATGCATATCACTCACTATTAAGAGTTTACTATCAAATAGCATAAACTATAACCTACCTCCATCGAAGAACCGAAGTCAAGCAAGCTACTTCTCCAATACTTTTATTTCCTCAATGTCTCCGAACGTTTTCACTCTATCAAGTATATATGCATAATTTATAAGTTATCGAGTCTATAAACACTCATATTATTTTATGACCAGCCTAAACCAAACAACTCACCTAATTTATAATCACTTTCTGTAACGTTCAAACCTAAGGATAAGTCTTAATTCCTCCAATTAGCATAACTTTAATGGATTTTAAATAATACAATACACCTATATTTAATTACCTATCTTAATATATTAAAATATAATTTATAATGTGAGAACAAAATATTAACATATAAAGATGGAAGCCACTGGTCATAAAACTAGTGGCATACGAACAAACAACAATCCAAACTACATGACCTGTATATATGGAATATGCAGAACTTACAATATTATTTTATTGCCATTAGACAATTTTCACTAACCATTGTCAAAATATTAATTTCCTCACTTCTATACAAAATCTCACTCAATCAATAAATCATATTCTTACAAATTGTGGCCACACTTTTGCACTTCACAATTTTCCTACTTCACTAATGATTATCCATTCAATTAATGCACTAAGAAGAAATTGAGTGAAATCATTCTCACCTGAAGCCGCCTTCGCATATCCTTGTACAACCATGCGCCACTTTTTATTATTATTATTTGTTCCTATTGATTATTGTTACCCTAATTATTATATAACTAATAAGAAAAGTGGTAAAAGGAACCCACTATTAATTATAATGTTATCTTCTTTAACCCTCAACTACATAAATTATTAAAACTATCCCATTATTTTTATAATTATAATTACAAATAGTCAAAAATACCCATTTTGAATCTATCGAAAATTATTTTATGAAATAAAATGCTCTATTGCTCAAATTGAACAAATGAGTCGTTACATTAGATACCAATTTACCCATCATTCGTCCTCGAACGATCAATAGAAGGCGAGGGTAAAACGGATAGTTGTCTCAACTATTCCTTTACAATATTAGTACCCATGATCTCACCTCAAAAGTACCGAACCAATCAATTGGAGATCTACACCTCCTCCCAAACAATGCCTCAAATAGAGACATCTTAATACTCCAATGATATCGATTATTAGATAAATTTGATGTCTATCGAGCAACTGATCGCTCTCTTATAAATTCTCATATTCAAAGTTGTTGTGTTAAGTCACTAGTATCAAAGTCTTCTTAGCAACACATTGTCGCCTCTATATTTTCTAAACTATGGCTCCGTCACTTTTCATGTAAATATTCCATGAAATATACAAGTTCCAGCTAAGGTTGATAACACTAATTCCGAATTCAATACTACCTTCTTATCGAGATAAAGCCATTAAATCATACCCACAGTCAAGTCTACACAAATTTTCACATACCATGTTTAACTATACCATTTCCAATCATCATATATCTCATGCCAACTTAAAACATCGTAGTCACTCCAACAATTCTATCTACTATAAGCTCATAACCTCTAGTCATCATCAAAGGCCTATGTAATGCATCATAACTGCTTATATCGTCCCATCAAGTGTTTCAATCCCTTTCTCAACACATCAGACATAAATAATTAATCACATTGCCTTTTGCTATCCATTTTTTTTCATCATTAGAATTAATCAATGTGGACAAGTCAACCCATCAACAATCCCGTTACTCCAAAAACATATACCACAAGGAAATACACGCATTTAATACACTTAACAAGAGTTTAGAAATCCACTTGCCTCAACAAATCAAGAGTTCACTCCGAAACTTGAGTCTTCCCCTTCCGTTGAATTTCAAAATCAATGGAATCTATTCAAGTACATGACCACAATAAGATTTCGTAACTAACAACACCCTACTCTATAATCAAGTTCCTAAGCTTCAAGCCTGGGTTAAGTCATAACTTCTCCAAACAGTAAAACCCTAATAGTTTTCATTTAATATAATATACCTAATATTTAATTACATATCTTAATATCTCAGAACAAGAATCATAATATGATAAAGAGGATCAAAATTTACAACTCTATCTGCGCTTAACCTAGAACTTAGAAGTGGAGAAAAAATTCAATCCTCCATAGTGTCGTATATTCCCATTCCATCACTTGCTAATTCATCATGGTTTATGTAGTGATTACCTTGACCCATATTTTGTGCTGCACATCTGTCAATGGGGTCAGAAACCCCGAAAATCTTAGCCTAGGAAAATTATATTAATTCATGATCGAAGGACGAACCTATTCATAGATACATAACTAAATTAGCTTTATATAGTCACCGACATTGCTAAAATCAGACGTGCGAGTGAAAAGTGATGCCTGTTTTAGTAAAGGTCTGTCGAAAAGATCCAACCTACGGATCAAATGATGGACCGTCGATGGTACGACGGACTATCGATAGAATGATGGTCGTCAGTTGGTCCAACAGTAACTAACCCTGGGGTCTTTTGGTCTTCTCCCACTTTGTTTAAAACTTTAGATACATCATTTTGACCCTAAATCATAAGATTTTAGTCACTTTATGCCTAGAAACATAACAAGAACTTACCTAAGTCAAAATCCTATATCAAAAGTTAGAAAATTAGAAGCTTGAAAGGCGAAAAAACTCAAGAACCTTAGTTTAAGAACGAAGCAAGTTTCCAGTAGTTCCAGCCACGAAATATAACTGTTTCTCCATGAATCTCATCACAAAGTATGTGGGATTTCACTAGTAAGTTCCTTTAACCCATTGGGTCCATAGTTTTCAGTCAGTTCTTGATTCTCTTATCATGATTTAACCTAGGTATCATAGAATTTCAGCAAAACTTCATGATATAGTTAAATTATATATTCCAAATAAAATTATCATGTTATTACTAAGATTATCGCATGAATTTCAGAATCCAACTTTGTATTTCTTAAATTCTTGAATTCACATGCTTGGTTAGGTATTTCAGTTATACAATCAAACATCCATAGTTTTTAATGCATTATTATTAGATTAAATGTTTAAATGTTCTATTCTAAGTTTGCATGTTCAGTTTTGAGCTATCCATTATTTACAAAAAACACAGTCATAATCAGTTAATTTACATAATTTATTGGGAGTAGCATAATATCTTGTTGGACTAGGGTACTACTTACCTGATTAGTTATAGAACTGCTAGCCAAGTAGGTTGTAAGTCCCCTCTGTGGGAAATCAGTTTAGTGATCACGCCAGCATGCCTTTATACCCTTGGTAGGATATATTTTGTTCTCTCAATGACGCATATACATCGGACACAACATTTAGCTCATGCGGTTTTTTTATCGGTTATTAGTGGCTCCAACAGTTTAGTCAAACTATGTACATTGACCATTTATCAGTATATGAAATATTCAGTTTCAACGTGTTATAAATTGGTCATTGCATCCATTTAGCTCATAATTCCGTATATCATATTTCGATTATTATATATTACATGCCTTTGTGCTTGTTTTATAATGTATTATTTAAGCTTTATATTATACTACATGCTCAGTACGTTCAATTTCTAATGCATACGTGCACTACATCTGCTCGTGTTATAGGTTTAGGTTCTCATCATCTAGATCGCTCTTAGATTGTTCTTCGATCTCCAGTTCAGTAGATTCGGTGGTAATTTCTCATACTCCGAGGACAATAGTCATGAGTTACTTTTATGTACTTATTCTTTAAGTTTCAATTTTGGTAGACTTTGCTGGGGTCTGTCCTAGCATTTCTAGTTAGTTTAGAGGCTATTTCCAGACATAGTTTCATATAAGTATTGAATTAATAAATTCTTTGTATTAAAATCATTAGTAATTCATTCATCGCAGTTATAGAATTTGGGTATTCCCCCTCTTTTCAGTATAAATTAAGATTTAGCTTCCCCATTCAATGTATTATGTTTAATATGCTTATGATCATGCTAGTAGGGTTAGCTCGGGATCACTTGTGGTCCTACTTTCCATGTCCGCATCTCAGGGGTAGCTCGAGGCGTGACAAAACTTGGTATCAAAGTACTAGGTTCAAGAATCCTAGGATGTTAGAAAAGCTACACTAAGTAGAGTCCTTTTTACGGGTGTGGAGTACACCAAATCTAAGGAGAAGAAGGCTATAAAATGTTTTAGGAAAACATCACTTCTTGTTACTCTTATCGTACGTAAGATATGATCTTATTCCATTCTAACTTGACATTCTACATTTAAGATCATGCCTCCTCGTAGAGCTAAAGCTAGAACTGCGAATGCCAGGAATACAAACGCAGCTCCTCCAGTCCCAGTTCAAGAAGTCTCCAATGCTAAGTTCAAGAATTCCACACAGATATTGTCTTACAATATGACCAATCAGAACAATCGGGTTCATGCTCCTGTTAATAAAAATGGTGGATCAGCAGCAGCAAAAGTCTGTGATTTTGTTGGGATGAATCCGCCTGAGTTCTTAGGATGACAGACTAATGAGGATACTTATAATTTCTTGGATGAGATCAAGAAGATCTTTGAGTTGTTATCATACCAGTTGAAGGACGTTGCTCAATATGGTACACTAAGTGGAAGGAGAATAGGGTTGCAAATGCAGATCCTATCACTTGGGATTACTTTAGTGAGACTTTTCACGACAGGGTTTTCCCAATATAGTTTAGAGAAGCAAAGGCTCAGGAATTCATGAACTTATGTAATGGAAACATGACGGTCAAAAAGTATGGGATGAAGTTTAACCAACTCTCCAGGTATACTTCTCTCATGGTCGCTGACTCCAGGGCTCAAATGAATAAGTTCTTGTATGGTGTGTAGGATTTGGTGAAAACTGAATGCAGAAATGCTATGTTATTGGGAGAAATGAATATCTCTAGGCTTATTACTCATGCACAACAGGTTGAGGGTGATAATCTTAGGGAACAAGCTTAGAAGACTAAGAAGGGTAGGACTGGGAACTATGACTATTACCGACATAAATTGGGTGGTAGAAATCACTCGCAGAGTCAGTAGAAGTTTCCATCCGCAGACCCTTCATCAACTAGTGTTCCATCCTCCAAGAACAAGTCTGAGCAGAAGGGTAGAGCACCAGCCTGTAAGTCTCAGGGAAATATTTCATGAACAAAGACATACACCACCTAGGCGAGTGTCTCGCAGGAAAAGAAGGATTATTTGGGTGCGGTGAGTATGGTCACATATTAAGGGGTTATCCTTATAGATGGTGTCAAGGAAGTGGAAATTGTAGAGCTTATTCTTCGACATCAGCAGCACCAGCAAGTCGCCTGACTCAGCAAAGTAACTAATTTGGTATAGGTGGCGGTCAGCGTCAGAACAGGTTTCATGCTCTTCAGGCTCGCCGAGATCAGGATGGTTTTCGTGATGTAGTCACTAGTATGTTACATGTCATTAACCTTGATATTTATGCATTATTAGATCCACGGGCTACTCTTTCTTTTGTAACTCCTTACATAGGACTCTAATAAAGTATTAGTCCAGAAACTCTCTCAAACCATTCTCAGTCTCTACTCAAATCGGTGACCCAGTTATAGATAAACGGGTATGCATAAATTTGCCTATCAAAGTCCCTCGGAAAGTCATGTCAGCACATATTGTAGAGTTAGAAATGGTAGACTTTGATGTCATTCTAGGAATGGATTGCTACATTCTTGTTATGCCTTAGTCGATTGTAGAACTAGAATTGTTCGTTCTAAGTTTCTAGATGAACCAATTTTAGAATGGAAGGATAGTAGCTTAGCGCCTATGGATTGCTTAATTTCTTACCTTAAGGCTAGAGAGATGATCTCGAAGGGTTATCTCTATAATATAGTTCAAGTAATGCATTTTAGCTTGGAAACCCAAACTCTTGAGACAGTTCCAGTAGTTTGTGAGTTTCCAGATGTGTTTTCCGAAGATCTTCCCGGAGTCTCTCCCGAAAGGGAATTGATCTCCTTCCAGATATCCATCCTGTTTCTATTCCTCCGTACAGAATGGCTCTTGCAGAGCTTAAGGAAATGAAAGAGCAGTTGAAAGACCTTCTAGATAAGGGCTTCATTAGACCTAGTATTTCACCATGAGGTGAACCAATATTGTTTGTAAAGAAGAAACATGGTTCTCTCATAATGTTCACTGACTATAGTCATTTGAACAAGGTCACAATAAAGAATAAGTATCACATCCCCAAAACCGATGACTTGTTTGACCAACTTCAGGGTGCTAGTCACTTATCAAAGATAAAGCACAGATCGGGTTATCATCAGCTCAAAGTTAGATATAGTGACATTCAGAAAACAACGTTTATAACTCGGTATGGTCATTATGAATTATTACTAATGTCATTTGGACTAACTAATGCCCCTGCAACTTTCATGGATTCGATGAACAAATTGTTCAAATAGTACTTGAAGTTGTACGTTATCTTCTTAATAGATGATATCCTCATATACTGTAGGAGTGAGGAAGACCATGCAAGTCATTTGAGAGTTCTTTTGAAAACTTCCAAAGATAACCAGTTATTTTAAAAGTTTACAAAATGTGAGTTCTGGTGCAATCCGTTGCTTTTCTTGGTTAAATTGTATCTAGTGAACGGATGCAGGTGGATTAGCAAAAGATAAAAGCACTGAAACAGTTGTCCAGACCTGTTTCTGCTACAGATATAGGAATTTTTTTAGGTTTAGTGGGTTATTACAGAAGGTTGGTGGAAATATTTTCATCCATAGCCTCACTATTGAGTAGGTTTACTAAGAAGACGATCAAGTTTCAACGGTCAGATTATTGTGAGAAAAGTTTTGAAGAATTGAAAACTAGATTGACTATAGCTCATGTATTGACTATACCAGAGGGTTCAGATTGTTATGTGATCTATTGTGATGCATCGAGAGTTGGGCTTGGTTGTGTGTTGATGCAATGAGATAAGGTTATAATGTATGCCTCTAGACAACTTAAGGTGCATGAGAAGAACCTTCCAACTCATGACCTCGATCTTGCAGCAGTGGTGTTTGCCCTCAATATATGGAGACACTACTTGTACGGTGTTCATGTAGATGTGGTCACTGATCATAACAGCCTTCACTAATCTTCGTTAGAGGAGATAGCTTGAGTTCTTTAAGGATGATGATATTGGTGTACATTATCATCCTGGTAAGGCACACGTAGTAGCAGGGTCTCATAGTAGACTATCTATGGGTAGTTTAGCCCATGGTGAGGAAGAAAGGAATGAGCTAGTGAAGGATGTTCAAAGGCTTGCTTTCTTAGGAATTCGCTTTCTGAGCATATCAGACAGTGGTGTAGAAGTTCAGAATGGGGCAAAATCTTCTTTTGTAGTGGAGTTAAAGGAAAAGCAAGAAAATGAATCAATCTTGCTTGAACTTAAGAGTGCAATCTACAATAAGAGAGTGGAGGTTTTCTACCAAGGGGGAGATGGTGTACATTGCTACCAGGGTAGATTGTGTGTTCCTAATCTGGGTGACTTGATAAAGTATATCCTTGCAGAAGCCCATAACTCTAGATGCCACTAAGATATACCGCGATCTGCACGAAGTCTATTGGTGGAATGGCATGATGAGGGATATAATAGACTTTGTGAGTAAGTGCCCAAATTGCTAGCAAGTCAAGGTCAAACATACGAATCCACGAGGTATGACTCAAGAGATCGATATTCTTACTTGGAAGCAGGATGTGATAAATATGCATTTCATAAAAGTACTATATCATACTCGCAGACAACATGACTCCATTTGGGTGATGATTGATTGGATGACTAAGTCTTCTCTGTTCTTAGCGGTAAAGACTACATATTCGGTAGAGAACTATGCCAAGATTTACAATTAATGAAATTGTGAGGTATAACGAGGTCCCTTGTCGCTCACTCAGATAGAGGTCCTAAGTTTATGTCTGATTTATGATAGTCATTTTAGAAGGGTCTTCGTACTCAAGTTAACCTTAGTACAACATTTCATCCACAGACGGATGGTTAGGCTGAGTGTACCATTCAGACCTTAGAGGATATGTTGAGAGGTTGTGTGATCGATTTCAAATCTTGTTAAGGTCAAAAGAAATTATGTAATTCCCCATAATTTTAATTAAGGGTAAATAAGTCTTTAGTTAAAAAAGAGATTGGTCTAAAAGCCCTAGCAAGCCACGCTGCAATTTTTAGTAGAGAGAACGAAGAAAAAATAAATTTCCTTCCAACATTCATCATTGGCATCCATTCTAACTTGTAAATTATTTGTGTGAGTAGCAATAAAGAAAAAGTAAAAGTAGATGCAAGAACAAGACATCATTCTCAAGTTCCATATCAGTGGAGAGATTTGTTTCCACCATGGAAATTTTAATAGATTTGGAAGAGAGAAGGAGCGAGAAAAAGAATTACTAAGCATTTATTCTTAACTAAAGAGAGAAGCGGAAGATGAAGGTAAGTTTCTGAACATAGTTATATATTTGATCTGAATTTTCCATAGCTATAGAACTTGGGTTGATAATTTAGGAAATCACGAGTTAAAATAAAAAGAGAGAATTTTCGGATTCTCATGATTTGAAGGAGTGCACAAATTATTTGAACTATAAACCTTGTTATTCAGCAAATATGAAGAAAAAGTTGATGGGCAGCAAGGTTGTGTTGGTTTATTACATTGTAAAAATAATCAAAGGGAGGTCATTTTATGTGATTAAAGCCCTAATTAGGTGATTGGACAATTTTTGAATCATTCACGGAACTTCTAGCGCTGTGTGTTTTAATTTATTATACAATATCATGTATGGAGAGGTTAATACGAAATTGATATGAATGTGATTATATATTGACCAAAGGGATTCATACAGATACTCGAGTGGCGAGCTTGGTATTTTGAGCACAAGTACGGTGAGTAGTCTTACCACAATTGGTGTTTTATAACTTGCATGATATTTACATGGTTTATAAAGTAAATGTGTTACTGAATGCTTTGAACTTGCATGTGGGAGAAGTCTTTTACTGGATATAAAACTGAAAAGATTATTTGAGACGGTCTCATTCTTACAATATATGATTACTGCTATTGAAAAGGTTTTACACTTATTTTTGAGAAATTATGTTTTGATAGGTGATTGTTGAACTTTGAAAGGATATGGTTTGATAACGCTTAAATGCTCTGTTTGATTTTCAAATGTTTTACTGATTACAAAAAATAAAATAAAAATGGAAGTAGACCTTGATAAATCCCTTAGCTAACGGCGGGATCGTTAGACCATCACTAATCTCACTCGAGTTGTGATCTACCAATATGATTATTAATCTCCTTTACAAGGAGTTCACTGTTACTGGTTACTTCTCAAAAAGAAGGCCACTTTATTACACGATTCATCCTCTGAAAATCTCCCAGATATAAGATTTGATATGAAAGTGTTTTTCTTAGTTTAAAACTATAAGATTTGATATGGAAAGGTTTCTCTTAGTTTAATATTTAGTATTTATATTTATTTTGCTTATATAAAGCACAAAAGATTTAACATTGGTATGATATTTGAAAGAACATTATTTCATCATTATGATTATTGTGGTTAAGTATTCTTACTCCTCGCTATATATTTTTTACACAGAATACACGTGACTTTGGTGAAGTCTAAAGCTTTTGAGTTGATAATTTCTTCTCACCCTCCACTTGTTCACGTGGATAACAAGCTTATTAGATGTTATAGACATTTGTTGGTATTCTTAGAGTGGCTCCATAGTTATTTTTTTATTAGAAGTTACGAGTATCCTTTCTATTGCAAACTCGTCTCTACTATGAGAGTTATGTTTTGGAGTTGGAATCAGTAATTTACTCGTTGAATAGTTTATTGATGAATAAGATGGCAAAAAGATGAGATTGGTTGGCTACATTATTGATTTTTGTTACAGGAAATTTCAGGATAGGCCGAAAAACAGAGGAAACTCTGTCCAATTTTCTGCAGATTTCGGGTTAAGGCTTTCGTTGGAAATCTTCTCCTTAATGCCAGTCACAATTATAAATTGGGTCGTGACAAGATTTATGTAAGAGCCATAGGTTATTCTTGTGACTTATGGATCACAGGTTATTATTAGAATATCAATTATGGTTATGTTGCCGGCCAATTCTATAATCGTTATTCTGCGAGTACATGATAGGATGTGTCTTGTCTCTTTTTTCATAGTCTTCCGCATGTATGTGGGAATTAGGATTCTATTATCTATATCTAACTTATTTATCTTATTACCATTTGATTTAGACATGATATTGAGATACAAGGAATAGTCCAGACATAGTCCATACAAGGTACATAAAATGCGTATTTTCCAAGTATTAGTCTCTCCCAATTTATGACAAATAACAGGTAACAAGCAGGTTCATGGAAGGGTCCACTATAAGGTAGTTAAACTCATTACAAGGGTGGAAATAATACTGGTACAAGAGACAAGGGTGTTATTGTTGAGATGTTTATCACTATGCAAAGAGTCATAGCTAGCTTAATTGACATGTTGGATAAAACCAGACAACATAAAGGCCCATGACTTACCAGGGGCATCCTATATGTTTAGCAGGTCTAAATAGATTGTGATGTTCCAATATTTTAGGAAGCTCAAAACTCTAGATATATTAGGCACCTCGAATCCACTAAGAGGAATCGTGTAATGGGTGAATTATATTGAAAGGAATAGATTAAGAAAGATGGTGTTGGCTCTGTTTGAAGTTGTTGGACTTCATCAGTTGGCCAAGGCTTCTCCATTGGCTTGTATCTAACTGGCGCCACCAGACATCCAAATTGGAAATTGTAAAAGAGTTACTATGAAATTTATTACCTTTGTTAACCATATCTGAGAAAAGATTACTGTTCAAATCATCTCTTGGAAATTTTATCTAGAACCTTGAGCATATGATTAAATCTTATAGTACTATATTTTCATTTACTGTGAACATTTAGAACGAGTGTACTATACTAACTCTAGAGTATATGTTAAGAGTTTTCACTCCTGATTTTGGGGTATTTATGATGCTTACCTAGCTCTAATTGAGTTTCGCTAAAACATATATTCTCGATCAAGCATTCATATAGCTTCATATGAAGTCTGGTATTGTAGGCGAGGTCACTCACCTAAAGGATGGTTTAAAGTTGGAGAGGCTAAAGTTCTTAGATCAAACTTGTGATAAGCAAATACTAACAAGTCCATTTAATGAGAGAGATTTTGAGTGAATTTACTCAAATACTCAAAGAAGTCGAGTCTTAAGCAGATAAGTGGAGAAAAGATTTAGAGTACACAGTAAAATTCCTAAAGGTCCCTTTATTAAAAGGCGAGAAGCAACAAAGGTATATTGAGCTTGAGATATGTAAGGTCATATATGATCCTAGACCAGGTGATAATAGTGTTATATAGTTTGAAAATTTCTTTGAGATATATTTTACTCATTCAAGGTTCTATGTCTCCAAAGAAAATGTATCCCATACTCCTTTCATGTACTTGATACACTAACCTTACTAATTGATGAGAACTTAAAATATGAAGAGGAACCTATGGCTATAGTTTCTAAACAAGTAAGAAAGTTATGGTCAAACGAAATTATGTTCGTGAAAGTGTTAGGGTGACATCATACTATTGAAGATGCTACTTTAGAGTTTAAAACTAATATGCAAGTCAAGTATCCTCTCTTGTTTCATCCTACATGTACATACTTACTTTAAAATTCATGAACTGAATTTCTAAAGGTGTGGAATGTAATACCCCATAATTTTAGATAAGGGTGAATAAATCTTTTGTTTTAAAAAAAAGGAGATTAGGCTAAAAGCCCTAGGAAGCCACACTTCAATTTTCACCAGAGAGAAACGAAAAAGAAAAAAATTTTAATCCAACGTTCATCATTGTCATCGGTTCTCACTTGTCAGTTATTTGTGTGAGTTTAGATGCAAGAACAAGCCAGCATCCTCAAGTTCCATATCCGTGAAGAATTTGTTTCCACCATGGAGATTTTAATAGATTTGGAAGAGAGAAGTAGCGAAGAAGAGAATAAGTAAGCGGTAATTCTTAACTAACGAGAGAAGCAGAAGATGAAGGTAAATTTCTGATCTTATTTACATATTTGATCTCAATTTTCCATAGCAATAGAACTGGAGTTGGGAGTTTCAGAAATCACGAGTTAAAAGAAATAGTGAGAAGTGTAAGATTTTGTTGATTTGAAGGAGTGCACTAATGATTTGAACTATAAACCTTGTTATTCGGCAAATAAGAAGTAAAAGTTGATGGGCAGCAAAGTTGTGTTGGTTTACTTATATGTGAAGTTAATCAATGGGAGGTTGTTTTCCGTTATTAAAGGCCCATTTAAGTGATTGGACAGATTTAGCGTCATTCATCAAACTTCTAGGGCTGGGGTTTTTAATTTATTATCAAAATAGCCTGTATGAAGAGGTTAATACAAAATTGATATGAATGTGATTATAGATTAACCAAAGGGATTCGTAAAGATACTCGAGTGGTGAGCTCGGTATTTTCAGCACAAGTACGGTGAGTAGTAATCTTACAACCATAGATGTTTTATAACTTGCATGATTTTCACATGGTTTATAAAGTAAACATGTTACTAAATGTTTTGAACTTGCACGTGGGACAAGTCTTTTACGAGATAAAATACTGAAAAGATTATTTGAGACGGTCTCATTCTTACTAAATATGATTACTGTTATGTAAAAGGTTTTAGACATATTTGAGAAATAGTAGTTGGACAGGTGATTTTTGAACTTTGAAATGATATGATTTGATAAAATTTAAATGCTTTTTTTGAATTTGAAATGTTTTACTGATTACAAAAAGGATATAAATGGGTGTAGAGCTTGATGAATCCCGTAGCTAACGGCGGGATTGTTAGACCTGGTGCACCTTGGAATTAATGATTTCTTATATAGACTTTGCTAGTGGGTTGTGAAACTAGTATACCGTTACTGATATCCCTCGAGTAGGGATCTACATATATGAATATTTAACTACTTTACGAGGAGTTCACTGTTAATGGTTACTTTTCAAAGAAAAGGCCAATCTGACTAGACCATTCATCCTTCGAAATCTCTCAGATATTAGATTTGATATGAAAGTGTTTTTATGAGTTTACAACTATAAGATTTGATATGGAAAGGTTTCTCTAAGTTCACTATTAAGTATTTATATTTATTTTGAATATATAAAGCACAAAAGATTGAACATTGCTATGATTCATGAAAGAAGATTATTACATCGTTATGATTATTGAACTACCATGTTTTATGACTTGTCCCTCGTTAAAATTGTTCTGGTTAGGTATTATTACTCACTTATCTAGCGTCTCACTCCTCGCTATATTTTTTTTACAGAAAATAAAAGTGACTTTTGTAAGGTCTAGAGCTTTCGAGGTGATAATTTCTGGTGAGCCCCATAATTGTTCGTGTGGACAACAAGCTTAATTAGTTGTTATAGATATTTTTTGGTATTCTTAGAGTCACTCCATAGTCATTTTTTTATTAGAAGTTATGAGCAGCCTTTCGTATTGCAAACAGGTGTCTAGTATGAGAGTTATGTTTTTGAGTTGGAATCAGTAATTTACTCTTTAAATAATTTATTGATGAATAAGGTGGGAAAAATATGAGATTGGCTTGCTGCATTATTGATTTATGATATAGGAAATGTCAGGATAGGCCCAAAAACATAGGAAACTCTATCTGATTTTTTGTAGATTTCTAGTTAAGGGTTGCTTTAGAACCCTTCTCCTTAGTGCTGGTCATGATTCTAAATTGGGTCGTGAAAAAGTTTGTATCAGATCCCTAGGATATTCTTGTGATTTATGGATCACACGTTAGTAGTAGAATCTCAATTATGGTTATGTTGCCATCCATTTCTATAATCGTCATTATGCGAGTACGTGATAGGATGTGTCTTGTCTCTTTTTTCTTACCCTTCTGCATGTGTGAAGCAATAAGGATTGTCTTAGTTGTATATAGTTATTTATCTTATTACCGTTTGATTTAGACTTGATATTGCGATATGAGGAATATACTAGACAGGGTACATAAAATGCGCATTTTCCATGTAATAGTCTCTCCCAATTTATGACAAATAACAAGTAACAAGCATAGTCATGGAAGGGTCCACTATAAGGTAGTTAAAATCATTACAAGGGTGGAAATAATACTGGTACAAGAGACAAGGGTGTTATCGTTGATATGTTTATCACTATGCAATGACTCATAGCTAGCTTAATTGACATGTCGGATAAAACCAGACAACATATAGGCCAAAGTCTAACCGGGGGGCATCCTATATGCTTAGCAGGTCTAAATAGATTGTGATGTTCCAATATTTAAGGAAGCTCACAGCTGTAGATATATCAGGCATCTCGAATCCACTAAGTTGAATCGTGTAATGGGTGAATTATATTTAAAGGAATAGATTAAGAAAGATGGTGTTGGCTCTGTTTGAAGTTGTTGGACTTCATCAGTTGGCCATGGCTTCTCCATTGGCTTGTATCTAACTGGCGCCACCAGACATCCAAATTGGAAATTGTAAAAGAGTTACTATGAAATTTATCACCTTTGTTAACCATATCTGAGAAAAGATTACTGATCAAATCATCTCTTGGAAATTTTTTCAAGAAACCTTTAGCATATGTTTAAATCTTATGGTACTATATTTCATTTGCAGTGAACATTTAGTACGAGTGTACTATATGTTAAGAGTTTGCACTCCTTATTTTGGGGTATTTAGGCTGCTTACCTATCTCTAACTGAGTTTTGCTAAAACATATATTCTCGATCAAGCATTCATATGGCTTCATATGAAGTCTGGTATTGAAGGCGAGGTCACTCCCCTAAAGGATGGTTTAAAGTTGGAGAGGCTAAATTTCATAGATCAAACTTGTGATAAGCAAATATTAACAAGTCCATTTAATGAGAGACATTTTGAGTGAATTTACTCAAAAACTCAAAGAAGTCGAGTCTTATGCAGGTAAGAGGACAAAAGATTTAGAGTACACAGTCAAATTCCTAAAAGTCCCTTTATTAAAAGGTGAAAAGCAACAAAGGTATATTGAGCTCGAGATATGTAAGGTCATATATGATCCTAGACAAGGTGATAGTAGTGTTATATAGTTTGAAGCTTTCTTTGAAAAATATTTTTCTCGTTGAAGGTTCTATGTCTGCAAAGAAAATGTATCCCATACTCTTTTCCTGTACTTGATACACTAACCTTACTAATTGATGAGAACTTAACATATGAAGAGGAACCTATGGCTATAGTTTCCAAACAAGTAAGAATGTTATGGTCAAGAGAAATTATCTTTGTGAAAATGTTACGGTGACATCAAACTATTGAAGAAGCTACTTGAGAGTTGAAAACTAATATGCAAGTAGAGTATCCTCTCCTGTTTCATCCTACAAGTACATACTTACTTTAAAATTCAAGGACTGAATTTCTAAAGGTGTGGAGAATGTAATACCCCATAATTTTAGATAAGGGTGAATAAGTCTTTAGTTTACAAAATAGGAGATTAGGCTAAAAGCCCTAGGAAGCCACACTGCAATTTTCAGCAGAGAGAAACGAAAAAGAAAATTTTTTTTATCCAACGTTCATCACTGTCATCGATTCTCACTTGTCAGTTATTTGTGTGAGTGTAGATGCAAGAACAAGCCAGCATCCTCAAGTTCCATATCCGTGGAGAATTTCTTTCCACCATGGCAATTTAAATAGATTTGGAAGAGAGAAGGAGCGAAGAAGAGAATAAGTAAGCGCTGATTCTTAACTAACAAGAGAAGCAGAAGATGAAGGTAAGTTTCTGAACTTATTTATATATTTGATCTGAATTTTCCATAGCAATAGAACTGGAGTGGGGAGTTTCAGAAATCACGAATTAAAAGAAATAGTGAGAATTGTCAGATTTTACTGATTTGAAAGAGTTCACTAATGATTTGAACTATAATTCTTGTTATTAGGAAAATATGAAGTAAAAGTTCATGAGCAGCAAGGTTGTGTTGGTTTACTAATATGTGAAGTTAATCAATGAAAGGTTGTTTTAAATTATTAAAGGCCCATTTAAGTGATTGGACAGATTTTGCGTCATTCATGAAACTTCTAGGGCTGGGGTTTTTAATTTTTTATGAAATAGCATATATGAAGAGGTTAATACAAAATTGATATTAATGTGATTATAGATTAAACAAAGGGATTCATAAAGATACTCGAGTGGTGAGCTCGGTATATACAGCACAAGTACGGTGAGTAGTAATCTTACCACCATTGATGTTTTATAACTTGCATGATTTTCGCATGGTTTATAACGTAAACCTGTTACTAAATGTTTTCAACTTTCACGTGGGACAATTCTTTTACTAGAAAAAATACTGAAAAGATTATTTGAGACGGTCTCATTCTTACAAAATATGATTACTGTTATTTAAAAAGTTCTAGACATATTTGAGAAATAGTAGTTTGACAGGTGATTGTTGAACTTTGAAATGATATAATTTGATAAAATTTAAATGCTTTGTTTGAATTTTAAATGTTTTACTTATTACAAAAAGGATATTAATGGGTGTAGACCTTGATGAATCCCGTAGCTAACGGCAGGATTGTTAGACCTGGTGCACCTTGTACTTAATGATTTCTTTTATAGCCTTTGCTAGTGGGATGTGAAACTAGTATACCATTACTGATATCCCTCGAGTAGGGACCTACATATATGAATATTTAACTACTTTACGAGGAGTTCACTTTTAATGGTTACTTCTCAAAGAAAAGGCCAAGCTGACTAGACCATTCATCCTTCGAAATCTACCAGATATAAGATTTGATATGAAAGTGTTAATCTGAGTTTACAACTATAAGATTTGATATGGAAAGGTTTCTCTGAGTTCACTATTAAGTATTTATATTCATTTTGATTATATAAATCACAAAAGTTTTAATATTGCTTTGATTTATGAAAGAAGATTATTACATCGTTATGATTATTGAACTAGCCTGTTTTATGACTTGTCCCTCATTAAAATTGTTGTGGTTAAGTATTATTACATACTCATCTAGCGTCTCACTCCTCGCTATATTTTTTTACAGAGAATAAAACTGACTTTTGTCGGGTCTAGAGTTTTCGAGTTGATTATTTCAGGTGAACCCCAAACTTGTTCACGTGGAAAACAAGATTGTTAGTTGTTATAGATATTTTTTGGTATTCTTAGAGTCACTCCAAAGTAATTTTTATTATAATTTATGAGTAGCCTTTCGTATTGCAAACAAGTGTCTAGTATGAGAGTTATGTTTTGCAGTTGGAATTAGTAATTTACTCTTTGATTAGTTTGTTGATGAATAAGGTTGGAAAAAGATGAGATTGGCTGGCTGCGTTATTGATTTCTTATACACGAAATTTCAGGATAGGCCAAAAACATAGGAAACTTTGTCTGATTTTCTGTAGATTTTCGGTTAAGGGTTGCTTTCGAAAACTTCTCCTTAGTGCCGATCATGATTCTAAATTGGGCAGGGACAAAGTTTGTATCAGATTCCTAGGATATTCTTGTGATTAATGGATCACACGATAGTAGTAGAATCTCAATTATGGTTATGTTGCCATCCATTTCTATAATTGTAAGTCTACGAGTACGTGATAATATATGTCTTGTCTCTTTTTTCTTACTCTTCTGCATGTGTGAAGCAATTAGGATTGTTTTAGTTGTATATAAGTTATTTATCTTAGTACCATTTCATTTAGTCTTGATATTGTGATATCAGGAATATTCTAGACATGGTACATAAAATGCGCATTTTCCATGTTATAGTCTCTCCAAATTTATGACAAATAACAAGTAACAAGCAGTCTCATGGAAGGGTCCACTATAAGGTAGTTAAACTCATTACAACGGTATAAATAATACTGGTACAAGATACAAGGGAGTTATCGTTGAGATGTTTATCACTATGCAAAGAGTCATAGCTAGCTTAATTGACATGTTGGATAAAACCAGACAACATAAAGGCCCATGACTAACTGTGAGGCATCCTATGTTTAGCAGGTCTAAATAGATTGTGATGTTCCAATAATTTAGGAAGCTCACAACTCTAGATATATCTGGCACCTCGAATCCACTAATGTTGAATCGTGTAATGGGTCAATTATACGGAAAGGAATAGATTAAGAAAGACGGTGTTGGCTCTATTTGAAGTTGTTGGACCTCATCAGTTGGCCAAGGCTGCTCCATTGTCTTGTAGCTAACTGGTGCCACCAGACATCCAAATTGGAAATTGTAAAAGAGTTACTATGAAAATTATCACTTTTGTTAACCATATCTGAGAAAAGATTATTGTTCAAATCATTTCTTGGAATTTTTTTCAAGCATATGATTAAATCTTATAGTACTATATTTCATTTGTAGCGAACATTTTGTACAAGAGTACTATACTAACTCTAGAGTATATGTTAAGAGTTTGCACTCCTGATTTTGGGGTAGTTAGGATGCTTACCTATCTCTAACTAAGTTTTGCTAAAACATATATTATCGATAAACCATTCAAATGGCTTCATATGAAGTCTGGTATTTTAGGCGAGGTCACTCACCTAAAGGATGGTTTAAAGTTTGAGAGGCTAAAGTTCTTAGATCTAACTTGTGATAAGGAAATATTAACAAGTCCATTTAATTTGAGAGATTTTGAGTGAATTTGATCTAAAACTCAAAGATGTCGAGTCGTATGCAGATAAGAGGAGAAAAGATTTACAGTACATAGTTAAATTCCTAAGAGACCCTTTATGAAAAGGCGAGAAGCAACAAACGTATATTGAGCTTGAGATATGTAAGGTTATATATGATCCTAGACCAGGTGATAGTAGTGTTATATAGTTTGACACTTTCTCTGATATATATTTTACTCGTTCAAGGTTCTATGTCTCCAAAGAAAATGTATCTCAGACTCCTTTCATATACTTGAAACACTATCCTTACTAATTGATGAGAACTTAACATATGAAGAGGAACCTATGGCTATAGTTTCCGAACAAGTAAGAAAGTTAAGTCAAAAGATTTTATGTTCGTGAAAGTGTTACGGTGACATCATACAATTGAAGAATCTAGTTGAGAGTTTAAAACTGATATGCAAGTCAAGTATCCTCTCTTGTTTAATCCTACAAGTACATACTTACTTTAAAATTCATGGAATGAGTTTCTAAAGGTGTGGAGAATGTAATACCCCATAATTTTAGATAAGGGTAAATAAGTCTTTAGTTTTAAATAAAGGAGATTAGGCTAAAAGCCCTAGGGAGCCACACTGCACTTTTTACGCAGAGAGAAACGAAGAAGAAAAAAATTTCCATCCAACGTTCATCATTGTCATCGGTTCTCACTTGTAAGTTATTTGTGTGAGTGTAGATGCAAGAACAAGGCATCATCCTCAAGTTCTATTCCGTGGAGAATTTGTTTCCACTATGGCAAGTTTAATAGATTTGGAAGAGAGAAGGAGCGAAGAAGAGAATAAGTAAGCGTTGATTCTTAACTATCGAGAAAAGCAAAGATGAAGGTATGTTTCTGATCTTATTTACATATTTGATCTGAAATTTCCATAGCAATAGAACTGGAGTTGGGTGTTTCAGAAATCACGAGCTAAAAGAAATAGTGAGAATTGTAAGATTTTCATGATTTGAAGGAGTGCACTAATGATTTGAACAATAAACCTTGTTATTCGGCAAATATAAAGTAAAAGTTGATGGGCATAAAGGTCGTGTTGGTATACTAAGATGTGAAGTTAATCAATGGGAGGTTGTCTTACGTTATTAAAGCCCCATTTAAGTGATTGGACAGACTTAGCGTCATTAATGAAACTTCTAGGGCTGGGTGATTTAATATATAATGAAATAGCATGTATGAAGAGGTTAATACGAAATTGATATGAATGTGATTATAGATTAATCAAAGAGATTCATAAAGATACTCCAGTGGCGAGCTCGGTATTTTTAGCACAAGTACGATGAGTAGTAATCTTACCAACATTGATGTTTTATAACTTGCATGATTTTCACATGGTTTATAAAGTAAAGTATTACTAAATGTTTTTAAGTTGCACGTGGTACAAGTCTTTTACTAGATAAAATAAAAAAAGATTATTTGAGACGTTCTCATTCTTACAAAATATGATTACTGTTATTTAAAAGGTTTTAGACTTACTTGAGAAATAGTAGTTTGGCAGGTGATTGTTGAACTTTCAAATGATATTATTTGATAAAATATAAATGCTTTTTTTGATTTCTAAATGTTTTACTAATTACAAAAAGTATATAAATGGGTGTAGACCTTGATAAATCCCAAAGCTAACAGCGGGATTGTTAGACCTGGTGCACATTGTAATTAATGATTTCTTTTATAGCCTTTGCTAGTGGGATGTGATACTAGTATACAGTTAATGATAATCCTCGAGTAGGGATCTACATATATGAATATTTAACTCCTTTACGAGGAGTTCACTATTAATAGTTACTTCTCAAAGAGAAGGCCAATCTGACTAGACCATTCATCCTTCGAAATCTCCCAAATAGAATATTTGATATGAAAGTATTTTTCTGAGTTTACAACTACAAGATTTGATATGGAAAGGTTTCTCTATGTTCACTATTAAGTATTTATATTTATTTTGATTATATAAAGCACAAAAGATTGAATATTGTTATGATTTTTGAAAGAAGATTATTGCATCGTTATGATTATTGAACTAGCCTTTTTTATGACTTGTCCCTCGTTAAAATTGTTGTGGTTAAGTATTATTACTCACTGATCTAGCTACTCACTCCTCGCTTTATTTTTTTTACAGAGAATAAAAGTGACTTTTGTATGGTCTAGAGCTTTCGAGTTGATATTTTCTGGAGAGCCCCACACTTGTTCGCGTGGAAAAAAAGCTTATTAGTTGTTATAGATATTTTTTGGTATTCTTAGACTCACACCATAATCATTTTTTTATTAGAAGTTATGAGTAGACTTTCGTATTGCAAACACGTGTCTCGTATGAGAGTTATGTTTTGGAGTTAGAATTAGTAATTTACTGTTTGAATAGTTTATTGATGAATAAGATGGGAAAAGATGAGATTGGCTGGCTGCGTTATTGATTTCTGATACAGGAAATTTCAGGATAGGCCCAAAATCATAGGAAACTCTATCTGATTTTGTCTAGATTTCTTTTTAAGGGTTGCTTTGGAACTCTTCTCCTTAGTGCCGGTCATGATTCTAAATTGGTTCGTGACAAAGTAGGTATCAGATCCCTAGGATATTCATGTAATTTTTGGATCACACGTTAGTAGTAGAATCTCAATTATGGTTATGTTGCTATCCATTTCTATTATCATGATTCTACGAGTATGTGATGAGATGTGTCTTGTCTCTTTTTTCTTACTCTTCTGCATGTGTGAAGCAATTAAGATTGTTTAAGTTGTATCTAAGTTATTTGTCTTATTATCATTTGATTTAGACTTGATACTGAGATATCAGGAATATGCTAGACAGGGTACATAAAAATGCGCATTTTCCAAGTAATAGTCTCTCCCAAATTATTACAAATAACAAGTATTAAGCAGGTTCATGGGAAGGTCAACTACAAGATAGTTAAACTAATTACAGGGGTGGAAATAATATTGGTACAAGAGACAAGGGTGTTATCGTTGAGATGTTTATCACTATGCAAAGAGTCATAGCTAGCTTAACTGACATGTTGGACAAACAAGACAACATAAAGGCCCATGAATCACTGGGGGGCATCCTATATGTTAAGCAGGTCTAAATAGATTGTGATGTTCCAATAATTTAGGAAGCTCACAACTTTAGATATATCTTTCACCTTGAATCCACTAAGATGAATCGTGTAATGGGTCAATTATATTGAAAGGAACTGATTAAGAAAGATGGTGTTTGCTCTGTTTGAAGTTGTTGGACTTCATAAGTTTGCCAAGGCTGCTCCATTGGTTTGTATCTAACTAGCGCCACAAGACATCCAAATTGGAAATTGTAAAAGAGTTACTATGAAATTTATCACCTTTGTTAACCATATCTAAGAAAAGATTATTTTTCAAATAATCTCTTGGAAATTTTTTCAAGAAACCTTGAGCATATGATTAAATCTTATAGTACTATATTTCATTTGCAGTGAACATTTAGTCAAGTGTACTATACTAACTCTAGAGTATATGTTAAGAGTTTGCACTCCTGATTCTGGGGTAGTTAGGATGCTTACCTATCTCTAACTGTGTTTTGCCAAACATATATTCTCGATCAAGCATTCATATGGCTTCATATGAAGTCTTGTTTTGTAGGCGAGGTCACTCACCTAAAGGATGGTTTAAAGTTTGAGAGGCTAAGTTCTTAGATCAAACTTGTGATAAGCAAATATTAACATGTCCATTTAATGATAGATTTTGAATGAATTTACTCAAAAACTCAATGAAGTCGAGTCTTATGCAGATAAGAGGAGAAAAGAATTATATTACATAGTCAAATTCCTAAGAGTCCCTTTATGAAAAGGTGACAAGCAACAAAGTTATATTGATCTTGAGATATGTAAGGTCATATATGATCCTAGACATGGTGATAGTAGTGATTTATAGTTTGAAACTTTCTCTGAGATATATTTTACTCGTTCAAGGTTCTATGTCTGCAAAGAAAATGTATCTTATACTTCTCTCATGTACTTGAAACACTAACCTTACTAATTGATGAGAACTTAACATATTAGGAGGAACTTATTGCTATAGTTTCCAAACAAGTACAAAAGTTAAGGTCAAAGAAATTATGTTCGTGAAAGTGTTAATTTACATCATACTATAGAAGAGCTACTAGAGAGGTTAAAACTGATATGCAAGTCAAGTATCCTCTTTTGTTTCATCCTACAAGTATATACTTTAAAATTCATGGACTTAATTTCTTAAGGTGTGAAGAATGTAATACCCCATAATTTTAGATAAGGGTAAATAAGTCTTTAGTTATAAATAAAACAGATTAGTATAAAAGCCTTAGGAAGCCACACTGCAATTTTTAGTAGAGAGAAGCGAAGAAGAAAAAAATTTCCATCCAATGTTCATCATTGTCATCGGTTCTCACTTTTGAGTTATTTGTGTGAGTAGCAATGGAGAAAAAAGAAAAGTAGATGCAATAACAAGCAAGCATCCTCAAGTTCCATGTTAGTGGAGAAATTTGTTTCAACCATGGCAATTTTAATTGATTTGTAATAGAGGAGGAGCGAGGAAGATAATTAATTAGCATTGATTCTTAAATAAAGAGAGAAGCAGAATATGAAGGTAAATTTCTGAACTTAGTTATATATTTGCTCTGATTTTCCATAGCAATAGAACTGGGTTGGGTGTTTAAGAAATCAGGAGTCAAAAGAAATTGAGAGAATTGTGGAATTCACATGATTTGAAGGAGTGCAAGGTTATGTTTGTTTATTACAATGTGAAGTTAATCAAAGGGAGGTTGTTTTATGTGATTAAAGCCCCAATTAGGTGATTGGACAGATTTTGAGTCATTAATGAAACTTCTAGGGTTGGGTGTTTTTATTTATTATGAAATAGCATGTATGAAGAGGTTGATAAGAAATTGATATGAATGTGCTTATAGATTCACCAAAGGGATTTATACAGATACTCGAGTGGCGAGCTTTGTATTTTCAGCACAACTAAGGTGACTAGTAATCTTACCACAATTGATATTTTATAACTTGCATGATTTTCACATTGTTTATAATGTAAACGTTTTGCTGAATGTATTGAACTTTCATGTGGGACAAGTCTTTTACTGTATATAATACTGAAAAAATTATTTGAGACGGTCTCATTCTTACAAAATATGAATACTGTTATAGAATAGGTTTTACCCTTATTTGAGAAATAGTATTTTGACAAGTGATTGTTGAACTTTTAAATGATATGATTTGATAAAATTTAAATGCTTTGTTTGATTTTGAAATATTTTGCTGATTACAAAAAGGATATAAATGGGATTAGACCTTGATGAATTCCATAGCTAATGGCGGGATCGTTAGAACTGGTGCACCTTGTAATTACAGATTTCTGATAAAGCCTTTGCTAGTGGGATGTGAAACTAGTATACCGTTACTAATATCCCTTGAGTAGGGATCTACCAATATGAATATTTAAGTCCTTTATGAGGAGTTCATTGTTACTGGTTACTTCTGAAAGAGAAGGCAACTCTGAATACATGATTCATCATTTGAAATCTCCGAGCTATAAGATTTGATAAGAATGTTTTTTTTTCTGAGTTTACAACTATTAGATTTGAAATCGGAAAGATTTTCCTCTGCTTTTGGGCCTATACTGAAATTTCATGTAACAGAAATTATTTATTCTATCTTCAAAACGTAACTCTCATACTAGACACCAGTTTGCACTACTAAAGGATAAGGGTAAATAAGTCTTTAGTTAAAAATAAATTGGGCTAAAAGCCCTAGGAAGCCTTGCTGCAATTTTCAGTAGAGAGAAATGAAGAAAACAAAAATTTCCTTCCAACGTTCATCATTGTGATTGGTTCTCACTTGTCAGTTAATTGTGCGAGTAGCAATGGAGAAAAAGTAAAAGTATATGCAATAACAAGACAGCATCCTCATGTTCCATATCAGTGCGCAAATTTGTTTCCACCATGGCAATTCAAATAGATTTGGAACAGCGAAGGAGTGTGTAAAAAAATTAATAAGCATTGATTCTTAACTATTGAGAAAAGCAGAAGATGAAGGTGAATTTCTGAACTTAGTTATATATTTGCTCTAGATTTTCCATAGCTATATAAATGGTGTTGAGAGTTAAAGAAATCACGAGTTAAAAGATATAGAGGGAATTGTCAGATTCTCTTGATTTTAAGGAGTACACTTATTATTTGGACTATAAACCTTGTTATTCGGCAAATATGAAGAAAAAGTTGATAGGCAACATTGTTTTGTTGGTTTTTTAAAATGTGAAGTTGATCAAAGGGAGGTTGTTTTACGTGATTAAAGCCCCAATTAGGTGATTGGACAGATTTTGAGTCATTCATGAAACTTCTAGGGTAAGGTGATTTAATTTATTATGAAATAACATGTATGAAGAGCTTAATATGAAATTGATATGAATGTGATTATAGATTGACCAAAGGGATTTATAAAGATACTCGAGTGGGGCGCTTGATATTTTCAGAACAATTACGGTGAGTAGTAATCTTACCATAATTGATATTTTTTAACTTTGATGATTTTCACATGGTTTTTAATGTAAACGTGTAACTGAATGTTATGAATTTGCATGTGGGACAAATTTTTTATGGATATAATACTGAAAAGAATGTTTCAGACTTTCTCATTCTTAAAAAATATGATTAGTATTATTGAAAAGGTTTTACATTTATTTGAGAAATAGTATTTTGACAGGTGAATGTTGAACTTTGAAATTATATGATTTGATAAAATTTAAATACTTCGTTTGACTTTGAAATGTTTTACTGATTACAAAAAGGATATAAATGGGAATAGACCTTTATGAATCCCATAGCTAACGGCGGGATCGTTAGACATGGTGCACCTTCTAATTACTCATTTTTGATTAAGCCATTCATAGTGGGATGTGAAACTAGTATACCGTTATTGATATCCCTCGAGTAGGGATCTACCGATGTGAATATTTAACTCCTTGATGAGGAGTTCACTGTTACTTGTTACTTCTCAAAGAGAAGGTCACTGTGATTACACGATTCATCCCCGGAAATCTCCAAGATATAAGATTTGATATGGAAGTGTATTTCTGAGTTTACAACTATGGGATTTTATATGGAAACGTTTCTCTGATTTCACTATTAAGTATATATATATTGATTTTTCTCATATAAAACACAAAAGATTGAATATTGCTATGATTTATGAAAGAACATTATTTCATCGTTTTGATTATTGCACTAACATGTTTTCTGACTTGTCCCTCGGTAAAATGGTTGTGGTTAAGTATTATTACTCACTGAGCTAGAGTATCACTTCTTGCGATATCTTTTTACAGAGAATACAGGTGACTTGGTATTGTCTAGAGTTTTCGAGTTGATAATTTCTGGTGAGCCCCGGACTTGTTCGCGTGGATAACAAGCTTAGTTGTTAGAAACATTTATTGGTATTCTTAGAGTCACTCCATAGTAAATTTTTATTAGAAGTTATGAGTATCCTTTAGTATTGCAAACTCGTTCATAGTATGAGAGTCATGTTTTTGAGTTGGAATCAGTAATTTACTCTTCGAATTGTTTATTGATGAATAAGGTGGGAAAAAGATGAGATTGGTTGGCTGGGTTATTGATTTCTGTTACAGGAAATTTAAGGATAGGAACAAAAATAGAGGAAACTCAATCCGATTTTCTATAGATTTCGGGTTAACACTTAGTTTGGAACTCTTATCCTTAACGTCGTTCACAATTCTAAATTGGGTCGTGATAAATGATCACCTTTCTCTTATACCTACAATTCCAACATTCAGATTACCGCTTATGAAGCTCCGTATACGCGTAGATATAGATCTGTTGTTGGCTAGTTTGAAGTAGGTGAAGTGGCTTTGATAGGGCAAGATTCAGTCCTTTGTGCTATGGAGAAAGTACATGTCGTTAGAGATAGACTTAAGACAACCTAAAAATGTCAGAAATCTTATGCATATGTAAGGAGAAGTGAGATAGAGTTCTAAGATGATGATTTGTTTTTTCTGAAAGTCTCACCTATGAAAGGGGTGATTAGATTTGGGAAGAAAGGGAAGCTAAGTCCTACATATGCAGGCCCTTACAAGATTATGAAAAGGAATGAAAAGGTGTCATATGAGGTAGAGTTGTCAGCAGAATTAGCAGCAGTGCGTCCAGTCTTCCACATCTAACTTTTGAAGAGGTGTGTGGTTATCCAGCCTCTATAATGCCATTAGACAGCACGGAAGTTAAACATAATCTTTCTTTTAAGTATGTACCATATGAGATTCTTGACTTTCATGTTAGACGGTTGAGAAACAAAGAAGTCGCTTCAGTCAAGGTTTTGTAGAGGAGTCTGTCCATAGAGGGAGCTACTTGTACAGCAAAAGTAGAAGCAACCATGAGGTCATTCATGCGTGAATTAAGGCTTAGAATCATGTTTCCTCCGTTTGCAGTTGCATTTTCAGCGTATTTGCATGTTCTCGAAACTCAATTTATTCATAAACTCAAATCTTAGTGTTTAGTAGTAGGGTTTGAACCTCTCCCCCTATATTCCAGCTAGTTTAGTCTTTATTCGAAGAAAAATATTCCCAAGGGGGAGATAATGTAACACCCCGTTTCTAAAACAGACAAAAAATCAGCTTTTCAGAAAAATCTGCAGGTGCCCCAAATGGGGTCATCGATGGACTTATACTGACCCACAGTCCGTTCTGCACATCCGTTAATGCGGTTAGAAAACCGCAAAAGTTTAGGCCAGAAAATTTTTTTTAAGTAAAGATCGACGGATGGATCTACAGTTATGTAGTGTGTGACTATCGATTGATACCTCATTTACCTACGCTATGACAAGAGCCATGGATGACCATCACGTTTCGTAGGTAGACCAACGGTCCATAGTCTGACCATAGGTGTGAATTAGCAGACACTTAAGGGGCAAATGCACATGACTGAATTAGCTTTCCATAGTCAACAACCATGGTAAATTTAGACCTACGATTAAAGAGTGATACACATTTTAGGAAAGGACTGTAGAACAGACCCAACTTACTGACAAAACGATGGACCGTCTATGGAACGGCACACCGTCACTCCTGGTCGTCGGTTTGTTCGAGATTAACTAACCCAGGGGTCTTTTGGTCTTTTCCACTTCGTTTAAGCCTTAAGATACACAGTTTTTACACAAAATCATCATAATTTAGTCACTTTAAGCCTAGAAACATAACAAGAACTTACCTAAGTCAATATCATTAATCAAAAGTTAGAACATAGAAGCAATAAAGGAGAATAAACTCAAAAACCCTTGTTCAAGAATGAAGCAAGTTTCCCGTAGTTCCAGCCAAGAAATCTAAGTGTTTCTATGTGAATCTCATCACCATGTAGGTGGGATTTTACTAGTGGGTTCCTTTTACCCATTGGGTCTGTAGTTTTCAGTCAGTTTTTGATTCAATTATCATGATTAAACCTAGGGTTCTTAGAATTTCAGCAAAACATCATGATTTAGTTAAAATATATGTTCCAGATACGATTATCATGTTATTGCTCAGTTTATCTCATAAATTTCTGAATCCTAGCTTTGTATTTCCTAAGTTCTTGATTTACACATGCTAGGTCAAGTATTTTGGTTAGTTAATTATAAATGCTAAGTTTATAACGCATCATTATTAGATTTAATGGTGCATTCTCAGTTTGCATGTTCAGTTTCGAGCTATCCATTATTTACAGAAACACTGTCATAGTCAGTTATTTTACATAATCATTAAGAGTAGCATAATACCGAGTTGGACTAGGGTTTAGTGAACCCGATTAGTCCCAGAACTACTAGCCATGAAGGTTGTAAGTCCTTTCTGTGGGGAATAAGTTTAGTGATCTTGCTAGGATGCCTTTATATCTTTTGTAGGGTATATTGGGTCCTCTCGATGGGGCGTATACATCGAACTATAGATTTAGCTCATGTGTTTTATTATTGGTTATTAGTGGCTTACAAAGTTCATTCAAACTCTTTGTTGACCATTTATCAATATATTTAGTATACAGTTTTAGCATGTTATAAATTGGTTATTGCATACCGCTAGCTCAGAATTCAGTATATAATGGTCAAATTATTATACTCGCTTTTGTGCTTGTTCAATCATGTTTTATTTAAGCTTTATTCTATAATAAATGCTCAGTACCTTCAAGTACTGACAGATATGTATGCTACATCTTCTCGTCATGTAGGTTCATGTTCTAAGCATCAAGATCACGTTATGATCGATGTTTGATCTCCAGGTAAGAAGATTTAGTGGTGAGTCCTCATTCTCCGCTGATAATAGTCATGATTTCCTTTTGAGTATTTAGTATTTTAGTTTCATTTTTTCTAGATTAGTCGCAACATTTCTAGTAAGTTTAGAGGATATTTTCTAACATAGTTAGTTTCAACTTAGTATTGAGTTAATAAATTCTTTGTATTAAACTAATCAGTATTTCATTTATCTCAGTTATAGAATATGGGTATTCCCCTACTTTTCAGTATAAATAATGATTTATCTTCTGCATTAGTATGCTCATGATCATGCCACCAAGGTTAGGTTGGGATTACTCGTTGTCCTAGGTTCAGTGTCTTTGTCTCGGGGGTAGCCGGGGTGTGACACTTCGTTGACATAAATTTTCAAAAAAAGAAAAGGAATTGCCGCCGCGATGTGCAACCACTACCCAAATTTGTCAGCGTCATTTTAAGTCAATTAAACTTCTGAAAAAGAATCATTTAAGTGAGGCGTACTTTCGGTATATTAAGGGACGAGTTTATAATTTTTTTAGGTTAGTTTTAAACCACTTTCATGCACTCTAAAAAAATTAAAAAATCCCTCTAATCTATATCAAAACTCTCACTGTATTCAACAACAATTGAGAAACAGGAAAAGTCTAGGAAGAACACAAAGCATCTAAGGTTTTAATTCAAAATTCATTGAATAACCATCAATAAGGTATGTGTTCTTCACTATTGAGATTTATTTCCCAAAAAGGTCCTTCGAAAAAAGTTTTATAACAATTAAATTCCTTGGTTTTTTACTTTATAAGTGGGTTTTCTTCCAAACTATAGATTTATGACTAAGGATGAAAAACTATGATTTTCTATGGATAATTAAGTATGTATGGATGAATAATTTATATGTTATTGTTGGTTTTTGTGTGAAGCACGTTCTCCCCTTAAATAATTGATTTGATTATGTTATATCTATCAATTAATGTTTGGTAAATGTGGGGATTTGAGCTATAGTTTTAATGATCTCTTTTCGTTCACCGTAACTATGAATTGGTCTTGTGCATGACTAGAGTGGTTGCCATTGGTTATGTTATTGAGCGTTTCTCTATATAATTGGATGATTGTTATGAATTAAGTGTAAGTTCTTGATGAAGATTCTTGGAACCAATAAGTAAATCTTCAAAAGTCATGATTACTCTATTATGTTGATGTTGACTTATAATTAATGTTTTAATGCAATTGAAGTATGTATGATGTTGCTATGCATGCATCATGGGCTATGAATATGTTAAATGTTGAATCATGTTAAGGATACGATAATGAAAAGTTTATGATGTCTCTTGTATTCCTTACATTATATGACTATTAAATTTTAATTTCACTAATGAAGGGTTTAGATGTAAGGAAATTCTCATCTTTAACCTTATGAGCTAATGATCATGTTTAGTCATGGAGTTATTCTCCTATAGCCTATGATAAGATTGATTATTAGTGATAACGTAAAGGAAATTCTAAAAGGGACTTTATCTTATCACCAATGAACTATATATGAGAGGGGTCCCTTCTCATGTTGGAAGGTATGTTCACAATGACTCTCATGAGATAGAGGTTTCCATGTAATGTGGAACTATGGGTCTCTAATATATCTCCTAGTTCTTGATGTATGTTTCTTTCACCTAGAATGTTATGTTCATGTTTTGGTTCTACCTTGGCAAGTAGATCCCCTTCTTTTGGTGTGGGGTTTCATGACACCGGATTCCATGTTTAGCTCACATGCTCAAACGTAAATAATGGCTATTGTTCCCTTAAGTAAAAATGAAAGACTTAAGAATGTATTTCTTGATAGGTTTTTTCCAAGGGAGCAAAGGGTATCCAATGTAGAGGAGTTCATCAACCTTCGTAAACCAGGTATGAGTGTTAAGAAATACTCCTTAATGTTCAATAAATTGTCCAAATATGCTTCCTTATTGGTGTCGAATAATAGGGATGAAATGAGTTGTTATGTAAAAGGAGTGTCAGAAGAGCTTGAAGAAGAATGTCGTGCAACTGCGATTCATGAGAACATGTATCTTTCTAGGAAGATGGTTCATGGACAAAAAGTAGAGGAGAGTCATCTAAGAAAGAAGAATAGAGAAGCTAAGAAGGAAAGGTCTTTTGAAATTAGTACTTCTATGTGTAGGTTTTACATTCTAAACAACCCTATGTTTAAGAAGAATTTTTCAAACCAAGTTCTTTCAAATTTCTCCAAGACTCAATATCATAGGGGATCGAACCGTAAATCTCAGAATGGGAGAAATGTTGATTCTCTAGAAAAAGACCAACTTGTGGAACGTGTGGTAAGAATTATGTGGGTGAATGCCTTATTGGAACAAATAGTTACTATGGTTGTGGCAAAAGTTTTCATACGATGATAGATTTTCCTAGTGTTAAGAGTCAAGGAAAGGGGAATATCCAGGTCCAATAAAGATGTCCTAGAACAGAAGCTCCAAATTGAAACCATTTTTATGCACTCAAGGCTAGGGGTGAACAAGAGAGATCTCCTAATGTAGTGAATGGTATGTTACAAGTGTTCTACATTAATGTTATGCTTTGCTTGATCCAGATTCTACACTTTATTTTGTTACACCTTTCGTAGCTTCGAAATTTGATATACTTCCCCATGTTTTGATTGAACCCTTTGTGGTTTGTGCCCTAATGGGTGATTACGTAGTTGCAAAGAGAGTCTATAGGAAATGTCCTGTAATGTTGCCCAATAGTGTTACTCTTGTTGACTTGATAGAACTTGAAATGTTTGATTTTGGTATCATTTTTGGTATGGATTGTCTCCATGCTTGTTTTCCATCCATAGATTGTAGAACGAGGGTAGTGAAGTTTCGATTCCCAAATGAACCCATTTTAGAGTGAAAGGGGGGAAATTTTATGCCAAGGGGTCAAATCACTTTGTTCTTCAAGGCCTATAAGATGATAGAAAAGGGTTGTCTAGACCATGTGGTGAGGTTTAAAAATATAAAATGTGAAACTCCTACTATTGAGTTAGTCCTCATAGAAAGAGAATTCTCGGAGGTTATTTCGTGATGACCTTTCCGAAATTCCTCCCAAAAGGGAAATTATTTTTGACATTCACTTGTTGCCAGATACAAATGCCATTTAAATTCCTCCATGTCAGATGGCTCCAGCTGAATTGAAAGAGTTGAAGCTCCAACTCAAAGATTTACTAGACAAGGGTTTCAGTTAACCTACTATTTCTCTATGGGGTGGTCCGGTCTTGTTTGGAAAGAAGAAGGATGGGTCCCTTAGGATGTGCATTGATTATCATCAAATGAATATAGTAACCATAAAGAACATGTATCCTCTCCTTCTGATTGATAATATATTTGATCAACTGCATAGTGCTAGCTACTTTTCAAAGATTGACTTTAGGTCGGGATATCACCAACTTAGGGTGAGAGGAGAAGACGTTCCAAAAACATTTTTCTTAACTACATATTGTTACTATGAATTTCTAGTGACGTATTTAGGGTTAAAAAAATCTCCGACAACATTTATGGACATAATGAATAGAGTTTTCCGAGATTACCTCAAATTATTTGTGATTGTGTTCATTTATGATATTTCGATATACTTCAAGAATGAAAAAGAGCATGAGAGTCATTTGAATTTGGCCTTTCAGGTTCTCAAAGAACACCAACTTTATGCCAATTTTAGTAAGTGTGAAATTTTGTTGAGGTTAGTTGTTTTTCTTGCCCATGTTATCTCTCATAAGGGTGTAGACAACGATCTAAAGAAGAAAGACGTAGTTAGAAATTGGCCTAAACCATTGACTACCACCGACATAAAAAGTATCTTGGGTCTAGCTAGGTACCATAGAAGGTTTGTTGACGGATTTGAATCTATTGCCTCTCCTTTGACAGCTTTGACTCAAAAGAAGGTGAAGTTTCATTGGTCGGAAGCATGTGATAAAGGTTTTCAAGAGTTTAATGATAAGGTTACCTCCACTCTGGTTTTGACCTTAACGTAAGGTAATGAAGGCTTTGTGATGTATTTTGATGCTTCCCGAGTGGGCTTGGGATGTTTCCTCATGCATAATGGAAAAGTAATAGCCTATGCCTGTAGGCCACTCAAAGTTCATCATAAGATATCCAACTCATGACCTTGAGTTAGCGGCCGTAGTTTTTGCCTTGTAGATCTGGAGACATTACTTGTATGGTGTGCATGTTGATGTGTTTACTTACCATAAGAGTCTTCAATATGTGTTTACACCGAAGGATTTGAATTTTTGACAGAGAAGATTGTTAGAACTTTTGAAGGATTACGACGTGAGTGTCCTCTAATACACCAACAAGGAAAATGTAGGTGCGGATTCTTTAAGTCGTATGACTATGGGAAGTGTGTTTCATCTTGAATAAGAGAAGAAAGAACTAGTGAAAGATGTTCATATGTTTGCTCGTTTGGGTGTACGTATAGAAGATTTTCCAAGTGGTGGTCTGATGTCCATCATAACATTTAGTCATCCTTAGTGGTGGAGGTTAAATCTAAGCAACACATTTATCCTCGATTGAAGGAGTTTAAGGAATCGGTATTTGGTAAGCTCAATAAGTTATTCTCACAAGGGGAGATGGTGTTCTTAGGTACCAAAGGAGATTATGTGTACCGGATGTTGAGGATTTGAGAAATTTAATTCTAGTAGAATTCGATGGTTCCCCTTATTCTATACATCTGTGTGCCAATAAAATGTATCATGACTTTTGGGAGGTCTATTGGAGGGACAATTTTAAAAGGTATATAGCGGAGTTTGTTGCAAAGTGTTAATATTTCAAACAGGTTAAATGTGAGCATCGATAATCAGGTAGTTTAACCCAAATCATGAATTTTCCTACTTGGAAGTGGAATGGTTCAATATGGGTTATGGTTGATAGGCTGACCAAGTCTTCCCACTTTATCCCTTTATATATAAACCAAAGAGTGTGCAAGGACTACATTAATTAGATTGTGAGTCTTCATGGGATTCTCTTGTCCTTCATTTCGGATAGAGATGCCCAATGTACTTCTAATTTTTGGAAAGCATTTCAAAAGAGATTAGGTACTCAAGTTAAACTTCGCACAACTTTTTATCCTCATATAGATGGGCAAGCAAAACGTACAACACGTACCCTAGAAAATATGGTAAGAGCCTAAGTTATTGGTTTTAAGGGAAGTTGGGATGATCACTTACCACTAATTTAGTTCTCCTACAGCTATACTTACAATTTGAGAATCTACATGGACCCTTTGGAAGATCTTTATTGTAGAAGATGTAGGTATCCTGTTTGATGGTTTGAGGTTGGTGAGTCCTCACTCCTTGGTCCTGAGATTATCTATGAGGCTATAGAGAAAGTTCATGCCATAAGAGATAGTTCGAAGACAAACCTCTAAAATTAATTAGGAGAAAATAAAGCCTAAAATGTTTTTTCATGATGTTTTAATGTACTAAAATGGTTTATAACTTGGTAATGAGGAAGTTTCAAAATATTTAAGTGCATTAGAATTTAAACGTCAATGGACGACCAAGACGTTCGACGACTCAATCATCTATATGCCTTATGTGTTTTTATGTGATTATGTGTGTATCAAGATTTTATGTGGTCCTTATATGAGTAATAATAGTATTAATAGGAAGTGTTTTATGTTTCATGAAGTTTAGAGGTCAAATGTCAAAGAACATTTATGACATTCGAAATGTTTACCTTGAAACGACCTTGTGTGTCTTAGTATGTTTAATTGTGTTTTTTGTGTTCATTTTAAATGAAATTTATGTGATAGGTACTAAACTTATATAAGACCATATTCAGGCTGTAATAATGCGAGAAAACATCCCCGAGGAACAACAAAGTGTCCTTGAGGAAGGAACCTTCACAAGAGCGTAAGGCTTTCTAGACAAATCCCAAAAGATGGAGGCAATCGACAGCCAGTAAGATGGTAGAATCCCCGTTAATGGTGGTCATGGTTCAAGACTTTTCCTGGGGATCATATTCTCGCAAAATCCAGCCTCTTTCCCAATCGACATGGAGCCTGGACAGTCCATTTGTGAACTTACGCCCCGTTGATGGCAGTCATATGATGGGTCTCCAACCTGCGCATCTTACCGTTAAATGTAGGCAAAAGTATTCATTACCCCCCTGAACTTGAAGATTTTTATTCAATGTAAACCTAAATTTTATTTTGTTTCAATTACCCCCCTAAACTTTCTTATTCATCCTACACTTACACCTTTTCCGTCCACCTGGCATAGAAACTGAAATCAAACTCTACAAGGCGCGTGAGACAACAATTTTTTGCCACATCAAAAATTTACAACGGTAATATACGTAAAAATCTATTTTTTCTTTAATATTTGGGTTATTTTAAGAATTTTTCTCTCTCTATTCTCTACCTATTTACTCTTCTTTATCCCTTCTCCCTTTTCAAATTTCAGATTTTTCTCACTTTTTTTGTTTTAATTGTTATTGCTTAGTTCATGAACAATAACAGGAGACTTGTTTGTTTATGTGGGCTCCTCCAATTCTGAAAATTTCATGGAAAAATGACAAACCCTGACGTAGATTTTTCGGTTGTAGACACTATGGGGTATGTATTGTTACTCCTTTTTTTATTTTTATTTTACAAGTTCCTCTTATGCAATTTCATTTTTTAACTTTGATTTTATGAAATGCAGTCCTCATTTCGAAATTCTTGTAAGTTCTTTGATTGGTATGATCCTGAATTTCCGACCCAAGAAAATATTGTAATTTTGGGTTTGTTGAAGAAAACCAACAAAAAAGAAAAACAACTCAAGTGCAAATGGATATTGAAACTGATTTTGGGTAGTAGTTTGATATGCAATGTGATATTGTTCTTTTATTTAGTGTGTCGTTGAATATTTTTTTAATGCAATTGTTATTAAGGCAAAATCATTTCGTTCTAGGGTACTCATTTTGTGTATTAGTTTGGTTTGGTGTTCTATTAATGCATGTTTTTGCTGTTTTTGCTGATCAATACAATTATGTGTAATGGGTACTATGATACCATGAAATGATAACATGAAGTCAACAAACATAACATAACTAGTGCTTTCTTGATCATAAAAAGGAAGCATCATAGTGTTTCATTGTTTCAACCAACAACCACAATAATTGAAGTTAACTAGCAAAACATAAAATAATCACTACTTTAAGGTTAGTTGAACAACCACACAAGCACCAAATCACTAAACAGTAACAACTTTAAGTTTGTTTGAACAACCACAGATTCATAAACACATAAAACACTATTTCAAGTTTGGTTGGACACCCACACAACCACACAACTAAAAAGTTTTCTTTGAGAGTGATTTTCCTTTGGCTTGTGACCTTGTTTGAATGCCATCAGCTTTTGACCAGGTTTGAATACGACGCATAACACTTTCAACTTGAAGTTCTCTTTGAGTCATGGCCTGTTTGCCTTTCCACTTCAGTCCCTTGGTAGGTTTAAAATCAATATCACCTGTCACGTGTGCAGAACTTACGACAGCAGTATTAACCCTCCTTCTGCTAGACAATCCTTGCTGCAATATCAACTACATAGTTATTTTGGAACTCACATTTAGAAGACAAATATAATTTTGACAGTTTATAAGACACTTACATTAATACACGTATATCCAGTATCAGCAACAAATACACCTTGTCCAACAACATTAGGCCTCTTCTTGTAACCACTTCATGCACCTCTTCTTGTACCAGTTTTACTGGTGCTTGTTCTTTCATAATGACCTCTACCCCTCTTTTTCCAGTGGTGGACTAATATGATTGGAAAAACAACACAACAAGACATTAAATTTAATGAGTAATCTAATATAGTTTATAAAAGCAAATTAATATGAATGTACCTGTTGAGTGGGTGTTGGTGTAGACTTAGGTTTAGGATTTTTTGGACAATTTCTCTTGTTATGATTTGGTCCTTTGCAAAGTGAACATGTCATTACTGTCCCCATTCGTGGCAATATTCATGATCTTCTCACTTCACAAGTTTCTCTTCTTCTGTTCTTTGGTGGCCTACCAGGCATTTGTCTTGCCTCAGGTGGTTCAACCATTGGCTTTCTACTTTCAGGCCACATTTCCATGTTTGGGACTGGTTGAATGAAATGAGAATATGTCTTCATATATGTGTCTTTTCTATACCAACTAGATATTGCTTGTGATGCATCCATGTTCAAGTGGTTCATTGCTGCTATACCATTTGCACATGTGATACCTTTTAATTCCCATGATCTGCAACTACATTTTTGTTGACCCAAGTTCACAGTATGCTTGTATACCCCTTCTAACACTTTAAATCCAACATCACCATTCCATTCAATGTTGCACTGCATTGATCTTGTTACATTTGTATTGAATACCATCGTTGCCATTGGATATATTCCATCTGTCCATGTTTGAGCAAATGCTCTTGACTTACTCACTCTACTCATCACCTTGACTCTAATTTCTTCCAACATAGTTACAATGGTCTTGTTCCTAGGTCCCGAGATCAAAGAATTGAAACTCTCTGCAATGTTGTTATCTATTCAATCACACTTTGAAAATGTTTGAATAAAAGCTTTGAACCATGTCTCCTTGTTGTATTTGATAAGGGATTCAACAATACCTATTCCCAGCATGGACAGGGCATTTATATTGTACTTAAATTGTGCCTCAAATGTTTATCTAGCACAAGCCCAAAATTTCTTTCTTTTCTCTAAGCCTCTGGAGTTTTGTCACCAATTTGCTAATATGTGTTTAGCACACATTCTGTGCTCACATTCTTGAAATAGTTCATCTACAGCAGCTATTAGTCCCTGTAGTTGCAAAGCAAAAAAAGCAATTTAAATTGTAGTCAAATTAAATTAGCAATTATATTAAACATAAACAAAGGAAAGATATTCAATTACCTTTTGCATATCACTAATGATAGTTAGCTGGGAACCATTTACTAGATTAAGATCATCTTTCAGAATGGTCATGAACCATTTCCATGTCAACTTGCTTTCAGTATCAATTCCTGCCATGCTATTGGTTACATTTGGTTGTTTGCATCTTTAGCAACAGCTACCAAAAGTTGACCCCTACAAATTCCCTTTAGAAAACACCCATCCAGCCATATACATCTTCTGCATCCTCGTTAAAAACCCTTTTTCATAGCATCAAAACAAATATGAAAAGAGTGAAATTGTTTCATCCCATTTCCTGATTCTGAATCTTTAAGCTTCACAACACAAGTGCTACTAGGATTTGTTTGGAGTAACATATCCTTGTACCTTAGGATTCTGTTAAATTATTCCACATGATCTCCCATAATTTCCTTTAAAATAATTTTTATTGTTTTTAGACAAACTGCCTTGCCTACATGAACATTCAATTCTTTCCTCACAAATTCTTGTATCTCCCACCCTTTTATACTAGGTTGAGAAATAATCCTATCTTTCAGATACTTGCATAAGAACTTTGAATTACACAAAATATTATTGGTGGTCCTGGTACATTTGTGCCTTGGATTGTATGTCTTGATAGTAAAGTTCTCACTCATTCCTTCCTTGCTTGCATACAACAGCCATGGACAACCACTTTTACACTTCACTCTCACTCTAGTACTCTCATTCACATACTTATCTAACGCAAATCCTTTTTTTATAGCATATTTTGTAACTGCCTCTCTAAATTGCTTTACACTTTCAAATATCATACTACACTTCCATATTACAATATCACAAGAAGAATCATATACCACCCTATTACTCTTCTTTCTCCTCTTTAAACTCCCTCCTTCAAGTTCATCATCAGAGAAAGGTTCTTCTTCATCACTTTGAAAACTATCACAGTAAGAATTGTCATAGTATGGCTCATCCTCTGTTAGCTTACCCTTGAAATTCTTTTTCCGTTTTTCAATATCCTCATACCCTTCATCAAATCAAACTTCAACTAAAAAACCTTTTGGTTTTTCCTTCTTCTTTCTCCTCCTACATTCTCTAAGTTATCTTACATCTTCTTTAACAATTCTAAACTCCTCATGCACATCACTTCCATAGTCAATAGACTGGTCAGAACAGACAGAATCAATGTCTATGTCTTCCTCCGCATTTTCTTGGGTAATTGGCTCAACTTCTTGTTGAATAGAAGGTTCAGTTCCTTGTTGGATAGTTGGTTCAACTTCTTCTTCAGTATCACTCCAATCTATTGAATAATAATCATCATCACTTTCTTGTTGGCATTCTTGTTCGACCCTTGCAATCCCATCATTTTCAAGTCTTTCAGTAGCTGGAAAGGAAGAAGAGGAACCTAAACCTAGATCTGATTATTTTGGTTGTGCTGTTAGAGATTCCCCATGTTAATTAAAAGACTCAACCACTTGACTTAAAGATTGTATAATTTGACCTTCACTGGGACCCACATCATCCAGAATACTGTTATCACACATATAAATATTTATTGTGTCCCCATCATGCATAAATCATGTCATGCTACAAATGTCCATGTCATTTTTTAATTCCACCAGATCACTCCCTAGAGATGGAGCTGCATATGTTTTTCCTAAGTTACTAATTCCAAAAGACTTAGCATAATCTGGAAGTTCAGGAATTGATAAATGATCTTCATCCACATTGTCTACATATTCAGTCCTACCCCCAACATATAATGGACCTACCTCACTCACCAAGATACCCCCAAATTTTAACCTTAAATTGAGGTACTTATTAGTTATAGTGTCAACCTATAACCACATTAAGAATCAGTATATTGTACAATGCAAAAAACAAAATCGAAACATATATAATAACACCAAAACATAAGCAACAATTGGTACTTAGTATAGTAGATGTATTACTCATCAACATACAATAGGCATCCCACACAATATACTTAAACATATTATAAAATACCCCACCATTTAACAATACCACAAACCCTAATACTTAGAACCTTAATTTTACCAAAAATCCTAAATTTTTAAACAGATTATCAGAATCCTTAATGTTCATGCATGAATAAGGTAAAAAGCTTCATAATAATACATTAATTAAGTGAAAATTCTAGTTGAAAAGTATTAGACCCGTAATCGAAAACTCAATCAGAAACTATGGCGAAACGTTAAACGAAATAGGGCAAAATAGGCAATATATGAATGAAAAAGTAAAGAAAACAGACAACAATACATCAAGACTACGCGAAATCGAGTGGATAGCCACTTACTTATAGACACAATTTCAGACAAGATCCAAAGAAAATCGACCAAAAACTTCACGAACTGCAACTGGCAAAACTCTACCGTTACTTTGTCGATTACACTTGACAAATCTACTCGTTACTTTGTCGATTACACTTTCTTGAGAGGTTTAGAGAAAATAAAAGAGAGGTTTAGGGAAAATTAAAGAGAGGTTTAGAGAAAATCGAGAAGTTTCACGAACTGCAACTGGCACAAATCTACCGTTACTTTGTCGATTACACTTCCAAATCTACTTGTTACTTTGTCGATTACACTTTCGTGAGAGGTTTAGAGAAAATCAAAGAGAGGTTTAGGGAAGATTAGAGAGAGGTTTAGAGAAAATCGAGAAGCTTCTTTAAGAAGTATAAAGATTTCTGAATATTGAAGGTCGGTATTATCTAGGTAACAAAACATTTATCTAGGTGGAAAAATATTTATCTAGGTGGCAAAATATTTATCTACGTGTCGTGCGCGTGTAGACACGATCATATTGAGTGGACGGAAAAGGTGTACGTGTTGGAAGAATAATCAAGTTTAGGGGGGTAATTGAAACAAAATAAAGTTTAGGTGTTCATTAAATAAAAAGCTTCAAGTTCAGGGGGGTAATGAATACTTTTGCCTTAAATGTATGAGGTGAAGTGGAAATTTCATGCCACGTACAAATAAATGTTTGAGCGGTTTCCTAAGGGAATTCTAGTTAATTTAACTGGGTTTTTAAGTCTTAACTACCTAGATGAATTTATTATTCTAAAATCAAAACCATAGCCTCTAAACGTCTCTCTAGAACTCCATTGATGCTGATTGATTTCCCCACAAATATCTCTCATTTTTCATTGATTAGAATTTTTAAGGGTATATTTTTTCATCCTTGAAAATTCAATCATATAGCATCAAATCTTTAAAGTGATTTTCAAAGACTTTATCAAACGATAGATTTGTACCTTGTGATCTAGCCATGTGTTCCTACATAAAATGCTTTGAATCATTTAATATTTATTGAATTGATGTTAATTTGATTATTTTCACCAAAATATTCATCAACCCATGAAAAACCTAAACTCTTCAAATTTTCTATGTTATAGGTGGTATGATCAAGTCTTAACGCTTATGAATTCTACTGTAGTTTTCCTTAGGCTATTGAATGATGAAAGAACTGTATTAGATTGATGTATTGTGTGTCCTAGATTGATAAATATATATTGAATTGATTTAGATTCATTGAGTATTATGATTTTTGTATTGAATTGATGATCATGACCATTGGTAAGGGCCTTTTTGTTTTATCTTGGATGATTCAGTGATTGATTGTAGTTGTGAGAATGTATTGGACGTATGCTGCCATAATTCTCTTTGTATCATGTAAATTAGGTCTTTAATTTTGTTATTATTGGTATGCTCTACTAGTGGTGGCGTTGCTATATCTTTTACTTGTTAATTTTGTGACCTCTTCGGTGTTATTTTATGTATTATAATGATCATGGACTATATGGCATTAATTGATATATTATGACATGTGTAGTGATCTATGAGGAGTAAGATGATCTATATCTACTTTTGAGTAATGATAAAGTATGTGTTTTTCTATTGACATTAGTTGATAATACTAAACTATGTCTATGTCCTTCTATGTGTAGTCTTAAAGTGGATGTGTGATTCTTCCTAATTGAATTTATGATTCTTGTGATGGTTATGTTCATGATCCTATAGTATTGTATAGGGTGATCTAAAGTTGACTTGGGTTTTCTTATGTTCTACTTAAAAGTTGTGCTATATGTTATATGTGAAGTATATTGTGTCTTGTTTTGGTAGACTTGTGTCCCTTACTTGATACATGTATAATAAGAATATGACTTCTTTACTTCCGATGCAAGAGATTCTTAGTCTTGTATGTATGAATTAGTTGTGAACTTGAATGTTGCTAATAAGATCCTTTATGTGGAGCCTTCAACCTAGTTGTAAGGTTATGATATCCTTGAAATCCAAGACCGTAATTATATCCTTCTTGTGCGAATGGTGGACTTAGAGATTGATTAGCTGGAACGATATGAAATCGTCCTTAGGAAAATCTTTAAGCTATAAACTTAACTATTGTAAGATAACCCTATGGTACCTCTTTATTAAGATCTAATGTTATTTGGTTGTAAACTATATATGGAACCTCTTCATGTACTCCTTTATTGAAATACTCTATGAGAACAAAGGCTAGCACTGATTGAGTATGCTTTGGGTAGTAGATCTAGTTAAGTATGAGGCTACATTAAAAAACAACCTTTCATATTCCTTAGCCATCTACCTATATGGGATGTGTCCATGTTCTACCACTAGCAAGTAGAACACCCTCCATCGGACAAGGTTACAACTATGGATTCCATGCCTAGCTACCACCGTCTATGTTGGTTATTGCCTATTATCATCATATAGCATACCGACTTATTTTTGAGAAGTTCTATGAAGTTTTGATAGTTTTATGGGACAATATCTAGACATTGCAAAACTAGGCTTTGAAGATGTTAGTGAGTCAGTCCCTAGGTCATGTCTAAGATAATTACTTGAATTTCCTTATGTAATGAATGACTCTTAAATGAACTAATAATGATAATGACTTATGTTGGACTGGAGGTAAATAAATAAGTATTTACCTAGAGTAGTTAAGGGTTTTCTATTGAAGGTGTGAAGGGGGCACATGAATGGTCACCTCATGTATTACCTATGTAAGTCATAAGAATGAATCTCGATAGGAAAGTTGGTTGATACATTAGACATGATATAAACTTAGTTAGTCTGAAGGATTATTTAGGTAATCTTTGAGAGGATGTATGATCATATCTTCTTGATTTACTTAATTATGTTTTTTGATAACCTTTGTGAGAATAATATCATATTATATGTATGTTATGTTATGAAATGAAAATGATCTTATCCTGGGTAATCGAAAGGATATCTTAGGTTTGTCTAAAGGGATTACATGGGCGGTCGCTTCACAACTCACTCAAGGGAAATTTAGAGTCACCATTTGTAGGAGGATCTCATAGTTATGCTTATGGTGTATTGTAAGTGTGTCTCTGGATATCTTTTAGAGAGAGGGTTGTATGCTTAATAGGTTCACAGAAATAGTCACGGTAAATTGGCAAGGGTATGGTGTTAAATGTTGTTCTTATTCTTATACTATGATGTTGAAACCAAAAAAACATATTTCAATTAAATGCTAATTTTTATGATTTTGTGCATTAAGTCATACTTAGTACAAGTGTTTGTACTAATTACATATGTTTCTTATATCAAAAGGTGTAGGTGGAAGGTGAGAAGGTGTCTTGAAGGAATGCTTGGATTCTAGTTATCATTCAAGAAAAGTTTGAAATATGTCCTCATTTTACTGAAGACATTAGATTTCTTTCGATTTGTTGTTTCGAAAGATTGTAATAGACTTAGCAGAACTATATTTTGATGTATGGACCGCGTCCCAAGTATTATTGTGTCTAAGGTTTGATGATATGAGACATAGTATATCCTATGTTTTTTTTATGAAAGACTATTCTTATGTTGTTAAAAGTTATAATTATGCACTACTTTTCATATATGTATATGCGATAAATGATACAAAAGGTCTTGTACAAGACCCCCGAGAGGTCAAGTACCTCGTGCCATGACCTAAGAATGCCCTATATCCTAAGATATTCATGAGGGTCATGACAAACGTTGTATCAGAGAATATGTTATGAATGTTGTTTGAGGAATACAAAAGTCTCATAAAGTCACGTCTAGTAGAGTCATGACCATGGGTGTGAGTCGCGACACATCTATGGGCGAGAGGATATAGGACGATAGAGTTTAACTTTCTTCATTAATCTTGTGTCGTGCCTATAGAGTTGAGGTGGTAAGTGACTATTCCTAACTTCTTCTCTTGTTTTTATATGAGATGAATACTAGAAGGATGACCTCTAGAAGGTTTGAAGAAGGAAGAATGGATGAGGAAGTTCCTCCTCAAGTTGAGCAAATTGAGAAATCTGTTAATTCTGTATATATATTGTGTAATTTAGGTCTTGAATTATGTTGTGATTGGTATGGTCCTATTAAGGTGGCGATTCTATGTGTTTTACTTTTGAGTTATGTTGCCTCGTCGCTATTACTTTATTTATAATAATAATCACGACATTGTCGGCATAAATTTATATCTTATGATGATTTCTGTAGTGATTTATGAGTAGTAAGATCATACCTATCTACTTGTGAGTAATGTTAAAGTATGTGTTCTTCTATTGACATTAGGTGGTTATGTTAGATTATTACTATGTCCTTATTTGTGTAGTCTTAGAGTGGATATGTGATCCTTCCCAATTGACTATATGAGTCTTGTGATGGTTATTTCAATTATCCTATATTTGTGTATAGCGTGACCTAAAGTTGACATGGTTTTTCTTATGTGCTACTTCAAATATATGCTATATGCTCTATGTGAATTATATTGTGTCTTATTTTAGTAGACTACTGGTGACCCATACTTGATACATGTCTAATTATAATATGTCATTTGACTTAGGATGCTGAAGACTCTTAGTCTTGAATGTCTTATTGACATGTCACCTTGAATGTTTCATAGAAGATCAATATGTAAAGCCTTCAACCTAGTTGTAAGTTTATGATATCCTTAAAGTCGATAGACGTAATGGTATCCTTCTTATGTGAATCGTGGACTTAGGGATTGATAGTCTTGAATTACATGAAATAATCCTTACGAAAATCATAAGCTATAATCTTAAGCAATGTAAAGCAAGCCTAGGGGACCTTTCGATAAGAAGTAATGTGATTGAGTTGTGAACTACATATGGAACCTCTTCATGTACTCATTAATTGAAATATTCTATGAGAAGAAAGGCTACCACCGAGTGAGTATGATTTGGGAAGTAGGTCTAGTTAAGGATGAGGATAGAATAAAAAGAAACCCTTAATATTCCTTATCCATAGGCCTACATGGGATGTGTCCAAGTACTACCAGTGGGAAGTATAACACCCTCCATCGGAGTAGGTTACAACTCTGGATTCTATGCCTAGTTACCATGGTTTATGTCGGCTATTGTCTATTCGCGTAATATGATATACTCACTAGTGTTGAAGAAGTTCTATGAAGTTTTGGCGGTGTTATGGGACGCTATCAAGACATTGCACGATTAGGCTTTTACGATGTAAGTGAGTCAGTTTTTAGGTCATCTTCGATATCATTATTTGAATGTCCTTATGTGATGAATGTCAATTGAATGAACTACTAAAAATAATTACTTATGTTTGAAAGCATGTAAATGAGTAAGTACTTACATAGAGTAGTTAAAGGTAGTGTAGTTATAGTGTGAAGGGGACATATGAATGGTATTTTGATAACCTTTGTGAGGAGAATGTCATATTATATTTATGTTATGTTATGAAATGAGAATGATTTTATCCCAGGTAATCTAAAGGATCTCTTAGTTGTGTAAAGGGATTGTATCGACGGTCGCTTCACAACGCAATCAAGAGAACATTAGAATCACCTTTGTTAGGAGGAACTAATGTTTCTGTGTACGGTGTATTGTTAGTTAGTGTTAGGATAGCCTTTAGTGAGAGGGTTGTATGCTAAATGTGTTAATTGTAATGTTGAATTAGTTTACAGTAAATTGGCAAGGCTTACTGTAATATTTTTAAAAATGTGGTAAAATGCTTAGATTATCTTATCTATTTTAAGGTGTTAAATGTTGTTCTTATGATTATACTATGAAGTTTAACCCAAAAAAAGCATATTTCCATTAAATGTTCATTTTCATGATTTTGTGCATTAAGTCATACTTAGTACAAGTGTTTGTACTAATTCCATACATTTTTGTAATGTCTAAAGGTGTAGGTGGAAGGTGAGAAGGTGTCTAGAAGGAAAAATGGGATTCTATTTATCATTCCAACAAAGTTTGCATTATGTCCTCATTTGACTAGAGGGCATATATTTATTTTGAATTCTTATTTTGAAGCATTGTAATAGACTTAGTAGTACTATATTTTTATGTATGGGCCGTGTCCCAAGGATTCTTGTCTCTAAGTTTTCATAATATGAGACTTAACATTTCCTTTGTTTTTTCTATGAAATATATTTTTAAAGACTATTTGAATGTTTTAAAATTTTTTAATTCCGCACTACTTTACATATATGTATATGCAATAAATGATACGAAATTTCTTTTGCAAGACCTCCGAGAGGTCAAGTACGCCGTGCCATGACCTAAGAATACCCTAACTCCTAAGGTATACATGCGGGTCATGAAAAACGTGGTATCAAAGCATAGGTTATGAAATTTGTCCGAGGAATCAAAAAGTCTCATCAAGTCACTTCTTGAAGTGTCTTGACCATCGGTGTTATTCGCGAAACATCTATGGGCGAGAGGCTCCAGTCCCTAATGGAGGTTAAGGTAATAAGGTTCCGGTGGTTCCCTCGGAAATGAGTAATGGGGAGATTAGAGAGGCTTTACTTACTTTATCCTAAGCTTTGACTACCCAAGTGAACAGGGGTATTTGACCTAGAAGGCATGTTGTGGAGAGTTATATGGTATCTAGATTCGGAGATTTTGTGAGGATGAATTCTATTATCTTTATTTTCTCTATGGTGGGGAGGAGCCCCATGAGTTTCTAGATTGTGCGTACAAGATGGTGAGGATCATAGGGGTGACTTTTAAGGAGAAGGTGGACTTGTCTTCGTACCAATTGAGGGAGGTGGCTCAAGTGTGGTATACACAATGGAAATATAATAGGCCACTTGAGTTAGTCCAATAGAATGAGAAGAGTTTGAGGAGGTTCTCATATGAAAGTACTTTCCCCGTGAGAGGAGGGATGTGAAGGTTGATGAGTTCATTAATCTCAAGAAAGACAATAAGAGTGTTTACGAGTATTCCCTGAAGTTCAATATGTTTTCTAGGTATGTCACGACCCGGATTCTAGAATCTGAATCGAAAGTGTCATCATTGACCTCTCAGAGGTCGCATACAAGCCTCATCTTGCATTCTTCACATTCATATGGTTAATTTGAGCGTAACCGTTAAAAATTTTATATGTATGAAGCATACATAGATTTCATATAGTTATTTCATGAATTCATCATATACTAAGCTCAACATAAATGTAACAACAAGCTATCATAAGAATAAATTCGAAATAGAATAACAAGACATCATAAAAAACGCTAGGGACACCATACACTAGCTTTTTCTAAAACTAAGGCTATACAAAAATTGTATCATCAACATAATTTTAGAACAACTCGAGCGAAGATTTGAAAATTTTATATTCCTAACCCGAGAGACGTATTTTTGACACAGATTATTTTTCAGTCTATTTCTTCTTCTTGTTATGAAGTTCAATGATCTCCTTCCATCTTATGTTTCACTTACAAGTGCAATGGGTCATTGGAGTGTCATACCTACAATGAATCGAGTAAGCAGTTCAAAAGACGAAGGAGATGATTTGGCTACTCTACTTCAGATTCTTCATTATTATTTCCTTTGGGTATAATTATATATATATTTGTCAAATATTTATTTGCCATGCTCCATTTTTTGCTACCTTACTTACAATATAAATAGATCATTCTTGAATGGGTATGAATGTATTTATAAGACAATATTTATAGGCTATTCCCATTAATTTTTGATTAACATTGTTTATATACCTTGAGGCATCTGTTCATACACCAACATTTGCACAAGCCTTCGTTTATTTTTCAGTCTTTTTCTTCTGCTTGTTGTGTAGTTTAATAATTCTTTTGATCCTCATTTTTACTTACAAGTGCAATGATTCATTGTAGTCTCATACCCACGATAAATCAAGTAAGTAATCCAAGGACTTCGGAATGATTTCCCTACCTTATAGTGAGTCATTCTTTACACTATATATTCATTACCTTTCACAAGCAATTCTCTATTGATCATGCCATTGACTTAATTACTTTCATGTTTTATATATTATACATTTCATATACACGAGTTTTTGAAATCGTTGATGTAACATAAAGTCATCTTAAATGAGGGCCCAACATATGGGATATCAATCCGAGGGCCTTCTTTAGAAAACATAGAGTCTGCTTCATTCATTCATTCGTACTTCACAATATTCATTTCATTCATTCGTAGGCTGTTGGAAACACCATCTATACCTAGAATGAAGTTTAAGACTCCATCGGGATCATGAAGTACAATGACCAAAAATGACCTAATGTCATTACTTGAATCTAATATCACCTCCTTATTGTCTTGCACAAACACCTTCGATATCGTTTATTTCATTATCTTTCATACTTTGTGGCTGGCCTCATTATTTCTTTCGAAACTTTTATTTTAACTAACATAGGTCATGTGAGCATCATGAAATCTAGTGTCTGCCCCACACTAAAAAGAGGTGGAATCACCGGCCAAAGTGACCCGAACATGCTAGTGTGTATTTGGCGTTGAAACATGCTAGATCCCTGTATTGGCAGTATAGGTTCAAAGACTAGGAAATATAAGGACAAATATAGCCAGCATGCCGGAATGTCTCATCTCATTATAGTTACAAGAACCTCCGTCCTTACTAAAAGAAGGCATCATCGCTCATAGCTAGCCTATCGGTGCTCAGTATAAAGTTACATTACATACAACTCACACGTCATGGAAGCTGTCTTCTAGTATGAGGACATCATATCTAAATATATGATTTCTCATCTCATCATTAGTATTAAGTATACATTAATCTCAATACTTTCGTTAGAGTGTTCATAGAGAGTGATCTCTTATTTAGCTTTACACTCTAATAGGAGAGTACACTTTGGTAACATTTACTTAGGCCTATTTGATATTTCTCTCATGTTTTACATTAGCCTCTTATCATGTTTTCACCACATTAATTAAAGTTAGCACATTTGCTTTTCATAATTACTCACCCCTTTAGGTGAATGTTCATTTCTTCTTTATCTTCTAGTGTTGACACAAGCGTTATGGAGGCTTTCTTCTAGATTGAGATTTACTTACTCTATTAATGAGTGGTCATCCTTGCTTTACATTGATGAAATGTGAATTTTCCTTACATATCATCCTTTGGTGTTAGTGAGACTTACTCACACCTTCTAACAACTTAATACATGAGTATTCTGTTAACATAGTAGCTTAGGTTTATGTAAGACTTGTCTCACTTCCTTTAACCCTCAATTATGGAAACATACTTACTTTAGACCCCTTTAATTAGGTTGTAACTCACATTACTTACTTACTTTAGTGTAGTAGATTCATATCATCGTTTATGGACGATGAGAACTTCATTTAATGAGTTTCATGAGTTCATATGTCATTCTTTTAGAGCATGTTGGGAATTGTCCCAATGAGTGCCATTCGTTGATTTTGGGTTAATTTAATTACTTTAGAAGTTCTTATATTATCATTTGATACCCTAACTACAAAAGATTGACATATAATTAGTAGGTGGCCTCAACCTTTGAATATTAAACTACATAACCATTTTTGTTGGCATGTGCCGATTTTACGTATGTTCATATTTAAATTTAATACTTATGAATCATTAGACAATCTTTTAATTTTATAACATAATATTTTATGCATTTATATGCCTAACTTTTAGACAATGTATCGCTAGCCATTATATTGTCATACGATTTGAATTGGCATAAACAGTTGGGTATATATTACATTACCTTCTTTGTTGGTATAGGCAAAATTTTACATTATTCAAAGCTTGGTTGGATATGTATATTATTCAGTAGCCAATAATTTAATTATTTAAAATAATCTTATAGCCATTTGGATGCATACCTTTTGGACAATGTATTGTTAGCCGTTTTATTGGCATAAGCCAATCAATCACTCAAATTATAATTTCATGGAGATGTTTTTAGCCAACCTTATAACATAACTCTAGGCATAATGTTTTTAAACATATTGACCATCATAATATGATCATTTAACGAACATAACATCATCAATAAGTCGAATTAACAATAGGTATGCTTAACAAACCGTAATCATCTTCATACATAACAGTTTCGGGTACATCTTAACATAGCATCATTCTCTTAATAATTCTGGGTTCATGACTTTAGGTTAAATTTTTAAGACATATTGGAAAGCATCATATTAATATTTGATGAGTTTAACACCTTCATAACGTCATTATAACATCAATTCAACATTCGGACAAACACATCAACACTTACAACAATTACGGGTGTAACTATCACATCATCGATTCATGATTCACGTTTGAAGCACTTAACTTTATACAATCACAACTTCATTGGTTAATCGACATTCATAATTTATGAAAATTACATATAAAATCATCCATCTCCACATACCAACAACACGATCTCTAACATATTAAAAATGGAATCGAAAAGGATACTAGGGACAAAGGAGTTCGACGAGAACACAGGAACAACCCTAGTTTTCAATATCTTTGAATCGTTTGAAAGAAAGTGCTCTTGGAGAAATAGGTAAATAATATAAACACCATAACTTATGAAGAACATAATCTACAAATACCACCTTGAACGAAACCTAGAAGAAACCTTGAAATCACCATTGAGAAATCGATAAATTTTTTGCCTTTTTCTTGCATTCGATGTTTACTTATTTTTCGTCCTTTATTTCTATGAGTTTGAACGTGATTTTTAGGTTTAATAACTTATATCGACTCATTCAGCTTAGGTTTTAATAAGTTAATTAAATAAGTAAACTAACATATTATTAAAAATCGCCTCCTAGATTGACTAGAACTACGAAAACACAATACTTTGTCAAATCTGAAGTTTTTCCCAAGAATTTTGTTTTGCAACTTTTAATTAATTAAATAAATGTATAATTTAGTTAATTAAGGTACCTAGGTTAACAATTGAAGTGACCCAAAATCATTGGAAAAAAAATTAACTCTTTAGGACAATCTTAGGTTAAGTACTACGATGTTTCTTGAGTTGTACAAGGTTAGTGTAATAATTTCGATATGAACCCTTTAATTTAATTAATTAAATGGGTAATTTAATTAATTAAATAACATAGGATAAATACTAAAGTACCTTTAAGTCGTTATGACCATAACTAATCCTTTGAACCATCCTAGGTTAGGTACTAGATTGTCTTTTTCTTTTTTTAACCGAAATCTTGATATTTCTTTGTGATTTCCATTTTGCCCATTTAAATTAATTAATTAAATTTATAAATTAACTAATTAAGTATACCAGGGTAATTAATAAAGTATCCTAAAGTAGGTAGGATCTTAACTAACTATTTAGACCATCCTAGGTTAAGTACTAGGTTGTCCCTTTCTTGTCTTAATCGAAATCTGAAAATTTCATTTTTATTTTCGGGTATAGCCCTTTTAAATTTATTAATTAATTTTATAATTTAATAAATTAGGTAACCTACGAGAATTACTGAAGTATCCATAAGTTTTTAGGACCATAACTAACCTTCTGGACCATCCTACGTTAGGTACTAGGTTGTCTCTTTAACTAGTACTAGGTTAGTGTCAACCCGGTTTTGGTCCTAGGTTGTCACGTGCACTAATCGGTCTAGTTCGGTTAGTAATATGTTATTTAGTTTTTTAGGGTAGAATTTTAGAGTTTAGAATTTGTAGGGATTTTAGGCTCCACATGGAGTGGTCCCTTGTGCACGTTTTCCCCCCTAACTACCCTAACCGAATTGAGTTAGGGTGGTCCCCTCCTTTGGCAGCTTCTTCACATGTGCTTGCTGATGGGTTGGTTGCACTTTCATAACTAACTATTATATATGGTTAATTAGGGAATGTTTTCTTATTTTCCCAAGGATCGTCACTATGTCCTTGGGCACTGTTTAATCTAGATGAATCTTTTAAATGGTCATGTGGAATGGTACCTTGGTTTGACACTTATGGCTCGTATCTATCGTGCTAAGATGTGAATAAATGTTTTTAACTTAGGGTCTTCAGTGCAGGTGCATTTATTCAACAAGCTCATTAATGTTAGAAAATTAGCTAACACCCTTTAAGCCAATATTTTCTAATATGCCCAATATTTTTCTTATTTGGTGTATTATATAGATATTAGCTAATACCCATTAGCGAATTTTGTATACTATGCCCAATATATCTTAATATTGGGTATTAGGATGCCTATGTACCCCCAACACATAATATTAAAGACATATTGTGCTCTTCACTAGACATGTAACTCTTCCGAGAGGTTACATTATCCCCCCCTTAGGAACATTCGTTCCCGAATGACACTACCCATCATTTTAAAATAAAGAGGGTGATTTTCAAAAATACTTTAACATGCTTGAATGTTTACTCTCTGTGAATAAGTGATTCACACTTACTCGGAGTGATGCATATTACTCAAAGCTTATCTAAAGCTACATAATTGAGATTGAGGAACTTCCTTCTCATCGCACATAAATTACTGCACGTCAAAACTCATTCAACACAAAATCATATCTACGCTACGCAAAAACAGCAACATTAATGAAAGCATGAACTCATTTTAACTCATATAGTGCAAGTATAAAACACACGATTATGGACTTAAGACACCAAAATCGACTAATGCACTAAAGCTATGAGTTTATATAAAAAAATCAACACTTAGGAAGAGTATATCTAACCTCAAGAACTGAACAAGTGTGGTAACGAGATCTCATATCGGCCTCGGCCTCCCATGTTGCTCCCTCAACAAGGTGGTTCCTCCATAATACTTTAGCGGTGGAAACCTCCTTGTTCTTCAGCCACTTCACTTGGCGATCTAAAATTTCAATGGGAACCTCTTCGTAAGAAAAATTCTCATCGACTCATAACCCCTTAGATAACATCTTGTTGGCCTTAAGATTTGAAAGTATTTGACTTGTTGGATTTGAACCACGCCCTTTCCATATAAAATGTAACTCATTTGGAAACTGATACCTTACTACCTTGTTTCTATTGCCTATTGTAGCATAACACTTATGAAGCAAATTCATACCTTCGCAATATCTTTGAGTTGGTATGCATCCAACTTAGCCTTATCCTCTTCATCGTACTCATAACAGGCTTTTATAACTTACCACACATACACATTCATGCGAACAGCCACACTCACTATACGTCTTTCGTCCACGTTGGGCATTTCAATAATGACCCCGTCCTAGGAAGGCCAGATCTTGAGCATGGCGCCTTAGACCGCTTGGTCATCCTAATTATTGTGTGTATTCTTCTACGCATTCACATAATAAGGAAGTTAGATACTTATATTGAAACAAAGTGTCAAAGCTCTAGATAGTACGATAAAAAGTAGAAGAAGGGAGAATTTCCTATCATCGCGTAGACTCTAAATCATGATTGTGGCGCACTTCACAGCCATAAGTTAGAAAATACGTAACGTGGTTGTGTTGAGCTTTAGATCCTAGGTAATTTAACCTCATGCTCTGTTACCATGTTTGTCACGACCCATATTCTTGAATCCGAATCTCAACCGGTGTCGTTGACCTCTCAGAGGTCGCAAACAAGCCTCATCTTGCATTTATCACATTGATATAGTTAATTTTAGTAGAAACATTAATGCTTTTAAAACTATAAAGAATACATAGACTTCATATAGTTATTGGATGATTTCATCATATACTAAGCTCATCATGAATGTAGAAACCATCTATCATTAGAATCAATTCAAAATAGAATAAGAATATATCATTAATATGTTTGCCAAACATGGCCTTTTACAAAAGCATCGAAATGAAACTACAAAAGAAACGCTAGGGACACCATCCACTTGATTTTTATAGAAGTTAGACTATACTAAAATTGTAGCATCCACAAAATCAAGAGGACCTACCAAATTGTATGGAGAAACGTTGATGTCCAAACCATTACAAGACTTATCAATCTGTCCCTTAACCTGCATTTATAAAATAGTAAATAGTAGGGGTTAGTACACAAATTCTACTAAGTATAAGTGTTTGCACACATACACATAATGCTATTCATGATTAAAGAAAGTTCTTCCTAAACAACGTGCTATTACTGGAAAGCAAAGTTACTAGACTTCCCTAAATCGTTAGATGTGAATTGTGGTATGAATACGATGTATTTTAATGAATTCAAAGCGCAAAACGCATTTTGTTTATGATTACAAAACATTAGTATCATCCACATAATTTTAGAACAACTCGAGCGAATATTTGGAAATTTGATAGTGCAAACTCAAGAGCCCTATTTTTCACACTTATATTATTTTTCATATTATTTCTTCTTCTTTTTATGTAGTTCAATGATCTTCTTCAATCTTATGTTTCACTTACAAGTGTAATGGTTCATTGTAGTCCCATTCCTACAATAAATCGAGTAAGCAGTTCAAAAGACGAAGGAGATGATTTGGCTACTCTACTTTAGATTCTGCATTCTTATTTCCTTTGTGTATGATTTTATATGTAGATATATATATATATATGTATATATATATATATATATATATATATATATATATATATA
>NC_028643.1:54472367-54546529 GCF_001406875.1 Solanum pennellii
ATATATATATATATATATATGACCTTATTTATTGTCTTTGCCCATTCTTTCGTTGATTCATAATCCATGCTCCATTATTTGCTACCTTCCTGACACGATAAATATTTCATTCTCAAATAGGGTATGAATGTACTTATAAGTAAATCTTTATTGTCTATGTCCATTAATTGGTTATTAACTCTTCTTATATACCTTGAGGAATCTATTCATACTCCATACTGGCACAAGCCTTCGTTTATTTTTCAGTCTTTTTCTTCTTCTTGTTGCGTATTTCCCTAACTCTTTTGATATTATGTTTTACGTACAAGTGCAATTATAAATTATAGTCCCATACCCACAATGAATCAAGTAAGTAATCCAAGGACTATGGATTGATTTCCCTACCGTATATTGTGTTTTTCTTTACATGATATATTCATTACCTTTCATAAGCAATTCTCTATTGATCATGACATTGATTTTATTACTTTCATGTTTTATATAATGTACATTTCATATACACGAGACTTTGGAATCGTTGATGTAACATTAAGACGTCTCAAGTGAGGGCCCAACATGTGGGACCTCAACTCGAGGGCCTTCTTCAGAAAACATAGAGTCTGCTTCATTCATTCATTCGTACTTCACATTATTCATTTCATTCATTCGTAGGCTGATGTAAACACCAGCTTTACCTAGAATGATGTTTAAGGCTCCCATTGGGATCATGAAAGTGCAATGACCAAGAATGACGTACTGTCATTACTTGAATATGATTTCACCCCCTGATTGTCTTGCATAAACACCTTCGATATCGTTCATTTCATTATATTTCATACTTTGAGGTGTGCCACATTCTTTCTTTGGAAACTTTAACCATAAACGGCATAGATCATGTGAGAATCAAGAAATCCAGTATCTTCCCCACACCGAAAAGAGGTTGAATCACCAGCCAAAGTGACCCAAACATGCTATCGTATATAGGGAGTGTAACCCTACTAGATCCCTATATTCGCACTATAGGTTCAAAGACTAAAGGATCTTAGGAGAACCATACCCGGCATGTCGGACAGTCTCATCTCATGAGAGTTACATTAATCTGCACTCTTCCTGAAAGAAGGCACAACCACTCATAGCTAGCCTATCGGTGCTCAATATAAAGTTCCATTAGATTTGACTCATACGTCATGTAAGCTGGCTTCTAGTATGAGGACATCATAGCGTAATAGATGATTTCTCAACTCATCATTAGTATTAAGTATACGTTAATCTCAATACTTTCGTTAGAGTGTTCATAGAAACTGGTGTCTTCTTTAGCTTTACACTCTAATAGGTGAGTACGTTTTGATAAAATTTACTTATGCTCATTTAAGATTGCTCTCATCTTTCACATTAGCCTCTTATCATATGTCACCACATTCATTAACACATTTGCTTTTCATAAATATTCACCCATTTACGTGAATGTTCATTTCTTCTTTATTTTCTAGTATTGACTCAAGCATTACGGAGGCTTTATTCTAGATTAAGATTTACTTACTCTATTGATGACTGGTAACCCTTACTTAATGTTGATGAAACGTGATTTTTCCTTACATATCATCCTTTGGTGTTAATGATAATGACTCACACCATCTAAAACCTTCCTACGCGAGTTTTATTTAAACATAGTAGCTTAGGTGTAAGTGAGACTTGTCTCACTTCCTTTAACACCTCATTATTTTCACTTACTTACTTTAGACCCCTTTAATTATGTTATGACTCACATTACTTACTTTAGTGTAGTAGATTTATATCATCATTTATGGATGATGAACACTTTATTCAATGAGTTTCATGAGTTCATATGTCATTCTTTTTAGAGCCTGTCGGGAGTTTTCCCAATGAGTGGCATGCCCATGATTATGGGTTCATTAAATTAGTTTAGAAGTTCTTATATTATCATTTGATACTCTAACTAGACAAGATTGGCATATGATTAGTATCGGCCTCAACCATTGAATATTAAACTACATAACAATTTTTGTTGGCATGTGTCAATTTACATATGATCATATTTAAATTTAATCTATATGAACAATTAGACAATCTTTAAATTTTCTAACATAAAATTATATCCATTTACATGCATCACATTTAGACAATGTATCATTAGCCATTATATTATGCTATGATTAGTAATAGCATAAATAATTGGGTATTGATTACATAACCATCATTGTTTGCATCGGCCAAATTTTACATTTTTTGATGCTTGGTTTGATATGTATATTTTTCATTAGCCAATCATTTAATAATTTAACATAATATTATAGCAATTTGGATGCATCCCTTTTGGACAATGTATTGTTTTCCATTTTATTGGCATAAGCCAAAGAATCACTCAAATTATAATTTCATGGAGATGTTGTTATCCAACCTTATAACATAACTTTAGGCGTAACGTTTTAAAACATATTTAAAAGTATAATATGATCATTTAACGAACACAAGATCATCAACAAGTCACATTTACAGGAGGTATGCACAACAAACTCTAATCATCTTCATACATAAAATTATCGGACACATCTTAACATACTACATTTCTCTTAACCAATCTTCGTTCATGACTTTAGGGTAACATTTTAAGACATATTAGACAGCATCATATTAATATTTGATAAATTTAACATCTTCATGACGTCACTATAACAGCAATGCAACATTCGGACAAACACAACAAACTTACAACAATTCCATGTGTACTAACACATCGTTGATTCAGGATTCACGTTTTAAGCACTTAACTTTATATGATCACAACTTCATAGGTTAATCGAAATTCATAATTCCATAAAATTAGATATATAATCAGCCACAACCACATACCAAAAACACAATCTCTAACATATTAAACATGATATCGAAAAGGATACTAGAGACAAAGGAGTTCGACAAGAACAAGTGAACAACCCTAGTTTTCAAGATCTTTGATTCGTTGGAAAGGAGTTTATATTGGAGAAATAATTCAAGGGGATAAACCCATACCTTATGTCGAACATAATCTAGGAATACAATCTTGAACGAAACCTAGTAAAAACCATGAAGTCTCCCTAGAGAAATCGATAAATTTTCTGCCTTTTTCTTGCGTTCGTTGTTTACTGTTTTTGCATTTTTTTGTCTATGAGTTTCAAAGTTCTTTCTGGTTTAATAACTGATATTGACTCATTCAACGTAGGGTTTAATAATTTCATTAAAAAATTTAATTAATCAATTACTAAAAAGCCCCTCCTAGATTGACTAGAACAAGGAAAACACAATACTTGGTCAAATCTGAAATTTTTTCAAAGAATTTCGTTTTGCCCCTTAAAATTAATTAATTTAATTTCTAATTTAATTAATTAAGGTACCTCGGGTAATTATTGAAGTGACACTAAATCATTAGAAAGAAATTAACTCTTTACGACCATCCTAGGTTAACAACTAGGATGTTTCTTGAGTTGTACTAGGTTAGTGTAACAATTTCGATATGATCCCTTTAAATTAATTAATTAAATGGATAATTTAATTAATTAAGTTACCTAGGATAAATACTAAATTACCCTTAAGTCGTTATAACCATAACTAATCCTTTGAACCATCCTAGGTTAGGTACTAGATTGTCTTTTTCTTTTTTAACCGAAATCTTGAAATTGTTTTGTGATTTCCGTGATACCCCTTTAAATTAAATAATTAAATTGCTAAAGTAATTAATTAAGTATACCAGGTTAATTAATAAATTACCCTCAAATCGTTATGATCTTAATTAACTCCTTAAACAATCCTAGGTTATGTACTAGGTTGTCCCTTTCTTGTCTTAATCGAAATCTGAAAATTTCCTTTTTATATTCGGTTATAGACCTTTTAAATTAATTAATTTGTTTTCTAAATTAATTAATTAGGTAACCTAGGGGAATTAATAATGTACCAATAAGTTGTTACGACAATAACTAACCTTTTGAACCATCCTAGGTTAGGTAATTGGTTTTCTCTTTAACTAGTACTAGGTTAGTGACAACCCTGTTTTGATACTAAGTTGTCGGGTGCACTAATGGGTCCAATTCGGTTTGTCCTAGGCTATTTAGTTATTTAGGGAATTAGGTTAGAGTCTATAATTTTTAGGGAGGTTTGTCCCCACATGGAGTGGTCCCTTGTGTACGTTTTCCCCCCTAACTACCCTAACCGAATTCGGTAAGGGTGGTTCCCTTCTTTTGCAGCTTATTTGTGAATGTTTACTTATTGTCCCAAGGATCTTCACTATGTCCTTGGGCACTGTTTAATCTACATGATCCTTTTAAATGGTCATGTGGAATGGTGCCTACGCTTTACACTGGAATGCCTCGTATCTAAAGTGCTAAGTTGTGAATAAATGTTTTTAGCTTAGGGTCTTCATTGCAGGTGCATTTCCTAAGCAAGCTCATTAATGTTAGAAAATTGGTTAACACCCTTTAAGCTAATATTTTTAATATATCCAATATTTTGCTTATTTGGGTATTATATAGAAATTGGCTAATACCCTTAGCAAATTGTCTATACTATGCCCAATATTTTTTAATATTGGGCATTACAATTCCTATCTACCCCCAATACACATTCTTAAAAACCTATTGGGCTCTTCACTAGACATGTAACTTTTCCAGAATATTATAAGGTATGCTCCATCCTTGGTGTCAAACCGTAGGGATGAGATGAATTGGTTTGTAAACGCTGTTTCCGACCTTGTGAAAGAAGAGTTTCGTACGTCCATGCTCCACGATTATATGACTCTACCTAGGCTTTTTTTTTGAATGCTCAATACATAGAGGATTCAAAACTTAAGAGGATAACTAGAAACATTAAAATTAGGTGAAAAAGTGAATAAAACCAACCCAGTTAAAAAAGAGGGCTCAAACTCAAGATGAACCTAGAGATCCTAAGGTAAAACATGATAAGGGAAGTGGTTCTTAAAATGGTAAGCCTACTTGTATAACTTGTGGAAAGAGGCTCTATGGGCAATGTCTAATTGATATGGGGAATTGCTTTAGTTGTGGTAAGGATGAACATAAGGTGAGGGATTGCACTACTATTGCGGCTAGAGGAAAGGAAGGTAAGCAAGTTAATCCAAGTGTTCCGATTAATGATGCTCAGATGAGGAATTGTTTGTACGAACTCTGGGTAAGAGGATCAAAGCCGGATGACGATGACGATGACGTTAAGTTATAGTTCATTCTGTTAATTGTCATGAGTTCTTTCTATGTGGGGTAGTATGGTGGCTGGTGGAGTTTTGATTGCTTTCCTCCTCTCTTGTATTCAACTCAAGCTTGAGAGTAAAATGATATAGTAGCATGTTGCATTGTTGCATTTTGTTTAGGAGTCCTATTAGAATTGAATTTCATTTATTCCTTGAATGGTGCATATCATGGAGTTCTTTTTATGTTCTAAATTGAGTTTACATGGCTTTCATATTATCATGTTTCCATCATCAATTCCCTAATTTTACAATTTTTGGAATTTTGAAGTATGTTCAAGGCTAGGGAATTTAGCTCATTGTGATATTTTTGCAATATTAACGAAATTGTTCTTTTGTTGAAAATTGTTGTAAAGTGTATATAAATGATGTATATCAGTATGATCAGAAATATAAAATGATTTCTTGCTATCTATAACGAAGAATGTGAGTCTTATTGGCGTAATGAGTTAAAGATTAGTTTATATATTCTTGTTGTGTTCTGAGTCTATTGATTATAATAAATTGATATTTAATCCTAAATTGTGTATGGTGGAATGTGTTATGTGGTATGTTTATGATCTGATAACTGAGTCTCTACTTTTGGAAGTGTTCGAATAGGGGCAAGTGTCATTCGAGGACGAATGTTGTTCAGGTGGAGGAGATTCTAATACCTCTAAAACAACATGAGTAAAACTAGATCCTACCATGTTTTTAAGTAGGTTATAAGGTTATAAAAATTTTTCTAATAATTTAATGATGCAGTGTCTAAAGATTTAAGTGATTTGGAAGTCAAACGTCAAGGGACGACCAAGACGTTCGATGAATAAGTCACCTATATGCGCTATGTGTTTTTTTGTGTTTATATGTTTATTATGAGGTGATGAGGTCCTTATATGACGTTTCATGATGTTTGAAGGTCAAACATCCAACAATGTCAATGACGTTTGAAAGGTTTGCCTTGAAACGACCTTGTGGGTCTTAGCATATTTCGTTGAGTTTTATGTGTTCGTTTTTGATGAAATTGTTGTGAGAGGTTCAAAACTTGTATAGGAGTATATTTTGGTTGGAAAAATCAAACATCCCCAAGAACCAATAAAGGGTAATTGAGGAAGAACCCTTCACAAGAGCGTAAGGTTGTCTAGACCAGGCCCAAACAACGGAGGCAATCGAAAACATGTAGGCTTGTCGACGCCCCTTCGATGGTTTTCATTGGTCAAGACTTTGAATATGGATATTAATCTCCCAAAGGCAATTCTCTTCCCCAATCGATGGGAAACCAGGACGAACTGTATGTCGACCTATGCCTTGTCGATGAGCAGTCATAGGTTTGTTCTGCAACCTGCGCCATTATTGTTAAATGTAAGGGGTGAAGTGGTAATTTCATCCCACGTCCAAATAAATTTTTGAACGATTTTCTAAGAATATTCTAGGAATTTTAAGTGGGTTAATAAGTCCTAAATACCTAGATGAATTCATTATTCTAAAATAAAAACCCAAAACCTCTAACGAGCTCTCGGTATCTCCATTGAAGCATGAAGAAAGATTGATGCTTGAAGGTTGATTTATCCATCAATTTCTCTCATTTTATGTGTAATAGCATTAGTTGAAGTATGATTTTTCATCCTTGATACTTCTATCATCAAGGAGCCAATCTTCAAACTCATTTCCAAAGATTTTCTCAAAATATAGATTTTGTACTTTTGATCTAGCCATTGGTTTTTGCATTAAATTTTTTTAATAATTGAATATTGATTTAATTGATTTTAATTTGATAACTATAACCTAAAATCTTCATAAACCCATGCAAAACCAAAACAATTCAAATTGGCTATATTATCGGTGTTATGATTATCTCTCAATGCTTATGAATTCTAGTAAAAAAATAGGCTATTGAATGATGTGAGAATTGTATTAGATTGATGTATAGTCTGTCTTATATTGATATTTCGATTCATTGAGTATTATGATCTTTGTATTTAATAGATGATCATGACCATGTGTAATGGCCTTTTGGTATTGTACTGAATGATTTCGTTATTCATTGTAGTGGTGATAATGGATTGGCGGTACGCTGCCCTAATTCTCATTATTTTCTGTAAGTTAGGTCTTCAATTATGTTATAATTGGCATGGTCCACTTATGGTGGCGGTGCTATGTGTTTTACTTGGGAATTATGTGGCCTCGTCAGCATTACTTTATTTATTATAATAATCATGGCCTTGCATGAATTAATTGATATATTATGATGATTTGTTTATGTGGAGTAAGATCGTATCTATCTACTTTCGATTAATGTGAAAGTATGTGTTCTTCTATTGACCTTAGGTGATCATGTTAGATTATAACTATGTCTATATGAATCTAGTCTTACAGTGGATGTGTGATTCTTCGTAATTGGCTATATGAGTCTTGTGATGGTTATGTTGATGATCCTGTAGTAGTTTATAGGGTGAACCAGTGCTGACTTTGTTGTCCTCATGTGCTACTATAATGATATACTATATATTAAAAGTAAAGTATGTTGTCTCTTGTTTTAGTAGACTTGTGTCCCTTTCTTGATGCATGTATAATGAGAATATGACTTTTAAATCAGGATACTAAATCGTCTTAGTCTTCTATGTACGAATGACCTTCAATATTTCTAGAAGGTCCTTTATGTAAAACCTTCAAGTTTGTTATAAGGTTATAATATCCTTGAAGTGGAAATCGTAATGGTATCCTTCTTTATGTGAATGGCGGACTTAGGGATTGATTGGCTAGAATGACATGAAATAATAATTAGGAAAACCATCAATCTATCCTCTTAACCATTGTAAGGCAACCCTAGGGGACCTTTTGAGTAAGCTATAATGTGATTAGGTTGTGAAACTTATTCATGTACTCCTTTATTGAAATTCTCGATGAGAACAAAGGCTTCCACCGAGTGGGTATGGTTTGGGAAGTCTCTCTAGTTTAGGATGCAACTACAGTACAAAGAAGCCCTTCATATTCCTTAACCATGTGCCGACGTGGGATGTGTCCAAGTTCTATTATTGACAAGTAGAGCAGCCTCAATCGGCGTAGGTTACAACTCTGGATTCCATGCCTATCTAACATGGTATATGTTGGTTATTGCCTATTCTCATTATATTGGATACCCACTAGTGCTGGAGAAGCTCTATGAAGTTTAAGTGATGTTATGGGACACGATCCAGACATTGTGCGATTAGGATTTTAAGATGTTATTGAGTCATTATATAGGTCTTTTTCAATATTTGTAATTGAATGTCCTTATGTGATGAATTTGTCACGATCGGAGTCTAGACCCCAGATGAAACCGGCTTCGTTGACCTCTCAGAGGTCGCAAACAAAACCTACATACATCATCCCTACTTCATCTAGGTTAACTTTAGCAGAAAATTTGAAATTTTTGTTACTTAACATTCATATAAGACATTATACTTAAACACATAAATGTTCACAATCAACCATCTAATATTAAGATCATCAAATGAAAGAAATAGTTCAATACTGCATTTAGTGTAAATTTGCCAAAATGGCACCAATACAATATCTGAAATAAAATGGGAAAGAAATGCTAGTGGAACATACTACACTAACTCAAACCTATATCTATTCTAGAATATAATGGGCAAGCCTCCTCAAAAGCATGATGGACTAACAAGTCAGAATGAATGCTCCACGTTCGGATAGCTAAAGCGTCATATCGTAAGCTCTAGGGTCTGCCTGTGCCTACACCTAAAAGTATAGAGTTGTATAGGATTAGTGCACACTTGTACTAAGTATGGGTAAATGCAAGCACACACATCCGTACATGCATGATTAAGAAGAGCTATCTCCTAACGATATCAATTATGGAAAGTAAAATCAGTGAACTTGCCAAATTTTTATTAGGAAAGTCATGCCATAAGAGTAACATGCATCATCGTACTTATCATTTTGCAAACAGCACATAACATATTACACATATCATATCACATAGTTCACATCATTCTTTCTATGCTATAAGATCTTGGAATCATGGACTGGACATCAGGACCTCCGAAAATTAGATCTCAACATATGGGACCTCAACTAGGGAGCCTTCTTTATCAAACACAGAGTCTGCTCCATTCTATCGTACGCACTTCATTTTAATTCTTTCATATACTAGTGAAAACCCATCTCATACCTAGGATTTATTTTAAGACTCTCATCGGGTTCGTTGTTCAATGACAAAGAATAACATAATGTCATTACTTAAGTCTAGCTCACCTCGTGATTATCCTATCCTAACACCTTCGGTATAATTCATTTAATTATGTGTATTCTTTGAGGCTGGCATCATTCTTTCTTTGGGAAATTTAAACTTAACATACATAAATCATGTGAGCATCATGAAATCTAGTGTGTAATACACACACCGAAAAGAGGTGGAATTAATGGCCCAAGTGAACAAAAACATGCTAGCGTAATAGGGAATTGAACTCTGCTAGATCCCTATATTGGCTAGATAGGTTCAAAGACTAGGACATATAATTAGACCAATACCTGGCATGCCGGAAAGTCTCATCTCATGAGAGTTAAGGTAACCTCTGCCCTTCCCCAAGGAAGGCATCACCACTCATAGCTAGTCTATCGGTGTTCAGTATAAAGTTCCATTGCATTCAACCATACACCATGGAAGCTATCTTCTAGCATGAGGACATACTAGATCATTAGATGATTTCTCATCTCATGATTAGTATTAAGTAAGCATTAACTTCAATATTTTCATTAGAGTGTTCATAGGTACTTGTCTCTTCATTAGCTTTACACTCTCATTGGTGAGTACATTTTAGTAACATTTACTTAGGATCATTTGAGATTGCTCTCATCTTTCCTATTAGCCTCTTATCATTTTTTAACCTCATTCATTAACTTTAACACATTTTCTTTTCATAATTACTCACCACTTCACGTGAATGTTCATTTCATCATATATCAATCCACCTGGCCATTTAGTATGTTTCACACTCTTAATTAACCCTTCTAGGGTTACATCATTTTATCACATATATCTTAGGCTCACTTACTTTTAAACGTATGCTAGACTTATGAGTCCAAACATACATGACATGAGGCTTCATTCATTGTTCGTCTATGTGATTCATGTTTACCGATGATTATGTAATACAAGACTTATGCATCTTGTAGAAATGCGAAGGTATTGATATTGATATTTTACAGGCAGTATACCTTAAATATTTATTTACGTATGACTTATGTGTCAATACGGAATTGGGCAAGGGAAACCGATTTCGAATCCCTTGAAAAACATTTAATTTTATTTTGAATTTGATAATTGCATTTTTCAAATTTTGGTGACCTTAGTATGATTCCTATCAGCCCCATAATATTTATTTCTTGTTCACCTATCCTTTTTCCTTTTAAGGCAAGGAGGTTGTGGGTTTAATCCACACAAGCACATTTATTTTTCTTTCAATTTATATCTTATGTTTCTCATCTATCCAAGAGATTATCGGTTCAATCCCCACTCACCAAATTTATTTTTCTCCTTTATTTTTCTCCTAACTCTCTCATCTATTCAAGAGGTTGTGGGATCAATCCCCACTAACCAAATTTATTTTTCTCCTAAATCTCTCATCCATTCATCTTAGCCTCATATCATGTTATCACTATTTTCATTAGCATCATAGTACAATGTAATTACTCACCTCTTTACGTGAATGTTCATTTAATAATCATACCATTTAATCATGTTCTTACCCAATTCGGGTTACTCAGAATTGACCAAGTGTTTCATGACAATAGAAGTATATGTTATGCAAGACTTATTCATTTTACGCATGAAGCCAAGCGACCCAAGTTCAATCCTTAGTGGCTGCATTTTTTTTTGTTTTAATGTGTCTCACAATTTCAGTCAAGGGACCTAAGTTCGAATCCCTTAGGCAGCACTTTATTTTTAATTATTTGGAGTCCTAGATGGCTTCACTCATTCGACCAAGAGGATGTGGGATCGAATCCCAGTGGCCTTAATTTAATTATTTTATTCTGGTTTGAGATTTATGTATCTCACACCTTGGTGAATGAGCCGAGTTTGAATCCCCCTTCCCTCACTATTTTCTTTTTCTTTTTTTTCAAAGATTCTTTCAACCTAATCAAGTTCGAATTCCCTCTCTCACCCCATTTATTTTATTTTATTTTAAGGCTTAATCTCTTAGTAATAGGACCATAAGGTATCGAGTTCCACCCTCAATGGCAGCATATACTTTTCTTCATTTTTACATGAGAATAGCCGAATCATTACTGCATTAATATATGATTTTAATTCACTTACTTTGCATTTAGTTTAAGCGTTTTATCTTAGAGTTTTGCATAAACTTTTAACCAATTTGTTAAGGAATTTACTTTTATTTGCTTGTTCATGAAATTCATCATATGTTAATAAAACAACAAATGTATAGAACCTAATTCACCACTTTCTTGAAAACAATCTATAATATGCTTCTCATGATAACTAGCATTGTTGTGTAAAAAAAACATACATACAGTCGGACACAAAAAAAATAATCATACGTTGTCCTGAAATATTACATTACACACAATAAAAAACGTTCCTAAGATTGTCTACCAGCAAACATACAAACGCATGCATCACTTTTCAGAGGATCTAATGAAAGGGGCATGCAACGCGGACAACCTTAGTTTTTTTATTGGAATACATGCTGAACCTTAGGGAGCTCTTGGGAAAGGGACCAAGAGAGAAGAAAATCCGTACCTTTTCAGCCATTACAACCAGCCACAACCACACATTTCCACCCGCACACAAACCTTTTTCTGAGCTTTGATTCTTGTTCCCAGGAGCATTTCTTTACGTGATTTCTTAAAGAACATAGGTGTACAATTTTTTTGTTTTTGTTTTTGATGAATGCCGTCTAGAAATCTTTAGAATTAGTATACTTATTTTATTTTTCTGTTTTGGAATTGTAAAATAAATCTGAAAAACGCTTTTAGAAGACATAATGAATTAAGAGTGCACATTGAGAACACTCCTAGTGGAGGTCGTGTACCACTTTCCTTGGGAGTTTGTTGTTGACTTATTCAACACAATTTAAATGATAAAATCATATTATATTCTATATATTATGTTACTTTAATGTCCCTCCTTATTTTTATTCTTTAGTGAATGAATGTTAATGTGCAAAGAACATAATACTTCATTAGTGATTATCCTGGCTTAGGATTAGGTGACTTAGTTTAGACTTAGTCTACTAGGACTCTTTCAAACATTGTAAATCTTATTTAATTAGTTTTGTGAAATGACCATAATTCCCATACAAAATCTGATTATAAACCTCAATTTAATCCACTTAAATGTTGCTTCTGTTGAGGTTCGAACCCGTGACGTCCCCACCGCAAAAATGGGTCCCTCCAGGTCGACGCGACCCAAACCGCCCCATTAATAATGAATTAATTAATTAATTAATAATAATCTGATTTCCCTTTTCTTAAATCAGTATTTAAATATTAATTACATAAATTAATTCACCAATATAAATAATTATGTTAAATCATTGCTCCCACATAGGTTCGAACTGGGATTAAGCAAGATTTTGCTAAATGGGCAATTTCGGCCCTTTATACCCAAAATGCCCCTCAACCATATCAATTAAATAATTATTTATTTATTTAGGGTAATTACGGTACTAAACTGAGACTGGAAAAAGACCATTTTACCCCTACACCCTCCAAACATAAGATTTCTCCTTTTTATGTCAGGTAAAGACTCATCCGAGTAAATCTTCATTTTAAGGAGCCCTACATGGATGGATCCAACCTTTCCTAGCTCAACTAACTCTTCAAGTTAGTTTGATTGGCTGTCGCAAGGGTTCAATGGTCTTGTTCTATGCGCAACAATCTTTGTGAACCCGGTCTAATCTAGGCATTCTAAACACATTAGACATTACTTAGCACAGTAGTTGTAAGGTTATTACAGAACATTTCTTTAATGAACTAATGGAGATAAGGAATTAAGTTAAAAATCATGTAAATCATTAGAACCTTACCTAGAGTAGTTGAAGGTAGTTTAGTTATATTCTAAAGAGGGCATACGAATTGTTAGTTGAAGGTAGTTTAGTTATAGTGTGAAGGGGGCATAGGAATGGTAACTTTATTTATTAGCTAGGTAACTCTTAAAATTGACTCTAGATAGGAAATATGGTTGATACATTAGACAAGGTCTAAACTTAGGTAGTTTTAAGGAATGTTTAGGTAATATTGGAGAGGGTGTATGGGTGTTCTCTTCTTGATTTACTTAGTAAAGTCTTTTGATAACCTTTGGGAGGAGAATTCCACATTATATATATGTTTTGTTATGAATTGAGAATTATATTATCCTAGGTAATCTAAAGGATCTCTTAGGTGTGCATGAAGGGATTGTATGAGCAGTCGTTTCACTACTCATTCAAGTGAACCATAGAATCACCTTTGGTAGGAGGATCTAATGTTTATGAGTTTGGTTTATTGTAAGTGAGTCTAAGGATAGCCTTTTGTTAGAGAGTTGTATGCTAAATGGGTTAACTGTATTGTTGAATTAGATCATTGTAAATTGGAAAGGTTTATTGTAATATTTCTTAAAATGTGGTAAAATGCTTATGTGATATCTTATGTGTTTCTAGGGTGTTTAATCTTGTTCTTATGCTTGTACTATGATGTTTAAATTATAAAAGAGCATATTTCTATTAAAAATGTTTGTTTTCATATTTTTATTTATAAAGTCATACTTAGTACATGAGTTTGTAGCAATTCCATATATTTTATTATATCTAATGGTGTAAGTGGAAGGTGAGAGGTGTCTTGAACGAAATCATAGATTTTAGTTATCATTCAAGAAAAGTTTGAAGTATGTCCTGATTAGACTAGAAGGAATATATGTCTTTTAATTTCTTATTTCGAAACATTATTATAAACTTAGTAGTACTAAATTTTGATGTAGGGGGAGTTTCTAATGTAATCTTGTGCCTAAGGTTTGATAATATGAGACTTAGTATTTCCTATTGTTTTTATATCAAAAGATATTTTGAAAGACTATTCAAATGTTGTGAAATGTTTTAATTTCGCACTACTTTTCATGCATGTTTATATCGCAAATGATAAGAAACTTCTTGTCTAATACCTTCGAGAGATCAAATACGCCATGCCATGACCTAAGATTGCCCTAACTCGTAGGGTATACATATGGGTCGAGACACCTATAGTCGGCAAAAGAATTATGCCGACAATAGGATAAGAAATTTTGAGTTTGAAATAGATGATCACGTCTATTTGGAGATTTCACCTATGATTGGAGTGATGTGATTAGGTAAAAAGGGAAGTTAAGTCCCCGATATGTTCGTTATTATGAAGTTATACAATGGGTTGGAAAAGTTTCCTATGAACTGAAACTGCCTAATGAACTAACTTCAGTTAATCAGTGTTTCATGTTTTTATGCTAAAGAAATGCATAGGCGACCCGGTGTCTATCCTTACTATTGAAGGTTTGCGGTGGATGAGAACCTCTCCTATGAAAAGGTTGAGATCGTAGATCGCTATATAAAGAATTTGAGGAACAAAGAGGTTTCCTCTGTAAAAGTCCTAAGGAGGAACCATCTTGTTAAGGGTGCAACATTGGAGGACGAAGCCGACATGAAATCCAACTACCCGCATATTTTAAGTGCTTCAGGTTAGACAAACCTAGTAACAATGAAAATAATGAATGAAATGAAATAGACTTGTTTTTTAAATAGGTGCATGTTTTGGTAAAAGTTGTATTAAATTGAGTTGTAAGAAAATACCTTCAAACTCTACATTTCAACTTATATGAAAAGTGTATGCACGTGTCTTCTTTAGATTTTGTTGTTTTGTTGTTGTATTGAGAAGAATGATAGCATGGTAACTCTTAGATATATTTTGAGCTCATGTTGATGTTGATAAGGTATTTTCACATTATGTGTTATGAATGTTGATTTCTTATATGTTCTTCATCATGAATTGAGTCGCTATGCGTAAACTTTTGGTATGTGTTGAAAGGAATTCTGAAGTGCTCCTATGAACTGTGACTTAGTATGATTATATGTTGTTGTTTGTTTGGCTTATTGTATTGAGTCTATCCTTACTCCCCAAGAGATTTTAGTGTCATTCAGGGACGAATGTTTGTAACGGTGGGGGGGGGGGATAATGTAACACTCCGGAAGTTCCATGGCTTAGAGTAGAGCTTTGCCTATTAAATAATGGTTAAAATGTTGTTTCTATACTTATTTTAATGTATTAAACCCAATTAGAAAAGGTGAGATCCAAAACGACAAAGAAAGACCTTGACATCCGGAAACTAGCTAAATTGAACTAGCATACGTCCCTGTGTTTGATGAAGGTTTGGGAGTGTACAATGAAGTCCAAAACATGTAAAAGGACTTTATATAGGTGAAAAAAATAGTAAAGGGTCCAAATGTCCAGCCACAACTCCACAAGGACTGCCCGAAGGGTACTTTAGGGGGGACCCAAACATTGACGAGGAAGATGCAAAAGAAACTTCTGACAGCCAAGATGGGAAGCCCCTAACGTGTCGCACAACCAATACTAGGTAGAAAAAATTTAACTTGTGACACAGGACCTTCACGAGACTCACTGCCTCGACCCAAATTTTCAAAAAAAGAATTGACATTTCCCCCGTGACGCGCAGCCTTTTCCCAGATTCGTCTGCATCATTTTTAAGTCTATTCAACTTCACAAAAAGACCTATTTAAGTGAGTGGACTTTTGGGTATTTAGAGGATTATTCTACAATGGTTTTAGGTCAGTTTTAGACCACTTGCACAAAATCTAAATGAGAATTAACTAATCCCTCTCATCTCTCTCAAAACTTTCTCTCTATTCAACCACCATTGAAGAATAAGAAAATCTCAAGGAAGAAGGCGAACACTCAAATGTTATAATTCCAAATTCGTCAAATGATTTTCAATAATGTATGCGTTCTTCACTCTTGGGATTCCTTTCCCCACGAGGTTCTTCCAAAGACCAGTTGTAACAATTCAATTTCCTAGGGTTTTTATTCTATGAGTGGGTTTTCTTCCAAACTTGAGATTTATTACTAATGATTAAACACTATGATTTTATATGGCTAATTAAGTATTTATTGAAGAATAATTGATATGGTATTGTTGGTTTCCGTGTGAAGCATGTTACTTCCCAAATAATGGATTTTATTATGTTATATCTAATACTTAATGTCATGTAAATTTGGGGATTGGAACTATAGCTTGAATTAACTCATGAATGAACGATTTCCCTTCTCCCTATTTATAAATTTGTCTTGTGTATGGCTAAAGTGGTTGGTATTGGTTATGTTATTGAGTATTACTCTATATTATAGGATTATTATTATGAATTGAGTGTATGTTCTTGATGAAGATTCTTGGAAGCAATAGATAAGTCTTCCTAAGTCATGATTTCTCTATTATGTTGATGTTGACCTATAATTGATGTTTTAATACAATTGAAGTATGTATGATCTTGCTATGAATATATGTGATCTATGTATATGTTAAATGTGAGATCATGGTTAGTATATGATGATGCAAGGTTGATAATGTTTCTTGTATGTGCATTAAAGGCTTTCAGATGACCTAGCATGCTTTCAAAATAAGTGGTCCTTTTTCATGCAGGTACTCAAATTTTCATTTGCATATACCCATACTTAGTACATATGATGTACTAATACCTCTACTTTATATAAATACGAATGCAGGGTACGGCCATTGAAGAATAAAAAGGTCGATTGAAGAAGCTTGAAACTCTTTCTCTAGTTGTTCGTAGGTTCTCATGTTCGGGGATTCCATCTTTTCATTATTCTAATTCTGAAGACTGTATTAGTTTAACATATAATATTTTATTCTTTTTTATTATTGTATTCTATTTTAGTAAGGCCATATGACATATTGAAATTTTATGGGCTTAGTCCAATATTCGTACTCTTCAGATTGTTTTATGTGAGAAAGTTTTTAGACTCTCTTATGTATATTTATTATGTTTCTTAAAGAGAAGCCTGAGTAATCTTGTACGTGAGAGTTCATAGCATACCGTACGTAATATATGTAAAATTTTTAATATTCCGCGATTTTAAAACTATGATATGTTTTGAAGAATGCCAAGGGGTTGTCTGAGTCCTCTGATTGCACGACAACACTGGTCACATCTAGGGGGTTCTCTCCGGATGTGAAATCTACAACCATCGGAGATTGGTCAATTGACCCTCAATCATTGGAATATTATACTCTATATAATACAATTTTGAACGCATAACTCTTAGTGAAATTAATGCTTTTCCACTAGTAAGGAGTAGAGTTGACAGATACTGAATATATCGCAAAAAATAGAATCATTTCTTTATTTGAAGATTAATGCACCATCGACACTAAGGTCAGTTTCCATAGGGAGAAACATAGAACTCATTCCTTAATTCTAAGAACTTATTGCCCTAATTTATCTAGCTATACAGTGATAATGACCGAGGCTCTGTTAGTTATAGATGGACACAATCAGTGACCTATGACAATATGTGCACTAATTATGGTAAGATGGACGACTATTATTGCTCGACCTTAAATAATAGACATTATATTTTGGGCTTTTTCTTAGATTTCCTCGCTGGAGCAACAAAAAAATTAGTAGTTAACTCAAATTATATACAGAGGAAACTTAAGCAAAGCCATAATGGATCTTACTGTCTCCAATTTAGCATGTGGTCGGTGGATGTTGTTCATATTCCCCTTCCTAAAGATATACTACTTAGTGATCTACAAAATCCGAACCAGAAAATCAGTACCACATTTCCACAAAAATGAATACATATGTTCTAAATATGAAGCAATGTGTTTGATGTTGGACATAATTTAAAGCTTTGTTCAATTTTATATTTTTGCTATCTGAAGTCCTTACAACAGATGATTAATTATCAATCTGACAGCCATAATGAATATTAGGCCTTGTGATTGCATGCTTTCCATAAATCTTGTGTCGAGATTTTAGGCCTACTTTACAATTTATTCCATGTAGTGATGGCAAATGGAGCAGGCTGGGTAGGGTAAGATAGGTTAGATCAAGCATTGACACGCACTGCCTTGTTTAGTGTTTCTTGCAAATTATCCCTGGCCCACATCTCCATATAAAGACCCGTCATGCCCTAAAATAATTCAAATATATAAAATAGAGATATATGTAAAAATTATGAGACATTCTACAAGGTAAGTTTGAGTAGAAAATTTTAATCAAAGAAGAATTCCATATGGGAATAAAAGGAATGGGGCTGACGTAACAATTTCTAAAGACACTCTATTCCATTTTTTTCATTTTCACCTTAGTTTTTGTTTTTGTTATATAACTGCCAACATATGTCTAAAATATATTTGCCATGTTTTTTCAAAGTTCTCAAAATCGATTGATCAAATACGGCATGGATCCCACATCCACACTTATGTAAAGTCAACAAGAGTGCGGCAACGAAAGTGAAGAGTTCAAGCAGCTGAGGTACCTCTACTCAAATTCTGAGATTGTAGTCTCCAAGAGCAACGAAGACTTGACTAACTTATTTGAATTGCTGATAATCATCATTATTTTGTTAAGTTTCATCTATAACTGATTTAGATTGATCTAACTTCGATACAAGTTTAGAGATTAAGCATCTTTTAGTATACGGGATGAGATGGATGAGGTGTTACGTCGTACTTTACATTGCTAAAACAAGTCCCCTCCAAAAAGAAATTCAATTGCAGACTGCTATAACTATGCCATTAAAAAAAAGAAAAAGATTAAGTAGCTTAATAATGGAAAAGCAAAAGCAAAAATATTGATTAGTAACATAGAATACCTAGTTAACTAACATGCTACTAAAAGAATTTAATACACAAATGTATATATAATTTAAAATGTTTCTTCATCCAAAAAAACATAACATGATTCAAGCATACATTATTAATTAAATTTACTCTATTGTAGCAGGTTATTATTCTATTCTTCATGTTACCTTACAAGCTTGATATGATAGATAATAGTGTTTCATCCACTAGACTCACAAGTCCATAATTTGTGTGAAATTGGTAATCCGAAAAAGCAAATAATATTGGATCCAACATTGTGCACTCCTGCGAAGAACGACAGGATATACATATTTCATAAATTAGGACCTTCCTTTAAAATTCAATTTTAGGGTATTGAATCACTCATGCCCACTATAATGAGAAATAGTGACGAGCACAATACTAAAAAAAATATACTCTAGCTCACTTTTAATTTAAACACTTTGTTAGAACATTGTTCATTCTCTTTATTTTTCCTCAAAAACTATTTTTTCGTATGCACCAACCTCTCACTCCTCTCCACACTTGAGTCTTATAATTTTCCTTGAATACCGATTTGTATTTATTCCAAAAAGAAAAACTCAGCAGAGACTTCACCATTAACATCAGTCCAATAGTTTTCCTATATGCATAATGTTTCATCCAAAGAAAACAAAGGACGATCATAAATTTAGATATATAATAGCCTAAATATGGATAACTTCTTCCATGATATGTGCAGAATCATCACCAAAAATATTGTCATTGCAGTCCTGCCCATGGTTAAGGATGATGATGGTACCTACATGGAAGGAGTCGAAGGGTACACATGACGACAGATCTAGGCTAGATGAAAGAATAGTAAAAAACAGTATCAATGCATCTCAAATGCATATAGATGTGGAAACACTGATAATGATAGCTACCCGCCTTAACATTTCTAGGAGGTACTGAAAGCGATTCTAATAGCTCTAACAAAGGGATGGCAATTCAATTAAGGGAGAACATCATTCCGTGCATTTGTCATTACAGAAGTCATCACCATAAATTTCTCCACTACTTCTAGATGTATTCTTCTACTTTTAAATGGCAACAATAACAATAGTTATAAGTTTGTCTAACCATCTGTACCGGAGATACAAGTTATTTTTTCTTTGGATATTTGGTAAGTAATGTCTAACATCTGCCAGTGGAATCCATAATCCCAGGGATTTGAGCATGTCTTCTTCCCCCTTTGACGGCTCTACCGAAATATTTGGAGTTAGTTTCACCTTTGTCTGTCCACTTGACTCTAGTTATTTTCCAGACAATGGAATCTTGAAGCTTCAGCCATTTAATATAATCAACCTGATATTTATGAAAAAGGAATTGTAATGTGATCGGGATTATTCAATTCATATGTTGCTTCACCATTATCATGTTACGTTCCTCCTTTTGTTTAACAACGTCAAAAAAGTATCCATTGCATTTTTGGACCATTTTCTACGAGTTTTAGAAATTTTTTTGTGTTTGTTTAGTAATCTTCACATCGGGTTTCCCGTGATTCCATTGTCCCAAATTTCCTTGACCACATCTTCTAAACCTTCTTGTTCTGCCCAAAAATTAAAGAACATAAAACTAAAGATCATGTCCAAATTCCACATGTCATTCATTGACTATGATATCCATACCATCTCATTGATGTGATTTTTATCTAGCCGTTTAATATTACCTATCCTCTGAGTCTGAAATCATTCAAATTATATTTACAGATAGAGGTAACATGTAATTTTGAGTCAGAAAAATCTTCCAATAGGTTGGTGCTTCATTAAGAACTGGTTTGCATCTTCCTATTGCTATTGTTGCGTTCCTGAATTCTTGTGGTGTTCTTTTAAAAATTCTCAGTGTCGAAGATGTGATGCATTTCTGGAGTCTTAGTTGCATGTTTTTCAATGTTTTATACTTTTGTATATTTCCTGTCACTCTGTTGTTTGCTTTAGTACTCTTCTTGTTCCACAGTCTACATTTCAATGCCTAAATAAATTTTGATTCAATAGAAGTCTTCTTCTTTTTCATCTTCTTAGTTTTGTCTTTGTTCTTATAACTGGATATCTTTTGAAGAAAATTTTGAGAACATTATCAAGGCACATGTTCAAAAATTGGACTTGTTTGTTGCATTTCGGTCCCCACTAGTCGTTTGTTCATTTGTCTTCCAGTTTGATTTATTTGTTCTCAATATTGTGATTTTGGGGTTCTCTTTGATTGGCTTAGTTCTTTTGGTGTTTGTTTGTCTTATCAACTATAGGCTTAGAATTATCAACCTTAAATAGTTTTATATTCCAGGTCTATCAAAAATCACTACCGATATCGAGATATAAAGGGTTTCCTAAAGGTAATCTAATATGTCTCAAATAATTCGATGTATGACAATGGTATGATAAAACTGGTAATTAGACCCATACCTAAGCAATAGGAGAATCTACCTCGATTTATAATTGCGGGTCCCTTTCTGAAGACACATAGCCATACCATCTATTTCAATTGACCTTTTGAACCATATCGTTTTACAATCATCATCATTGATGACATCAGTAAAGACCATAAAAAATCATATGTTCCTATTTTGACGTCTCCTTTGAGAGATATCTTTTCAGCGAAGATTGAGTGAATGTGTTATATGTAAGACCTTGTTCAAACAAACTTTAAAATCATCATTTATCGACACTCCTCAGCCATTACCCCATAGTAGTCACTCGATTTGAATATTATATCTACAATACCATTGTCAGTTTCTTCGGGCATTGACATTTGGGTCTCCATTAAATCTAAGTATTGCGTCTTGACTATCAAAGTGTGTGCATAATGATGCCTAATATTTGGGCCTAAAAAGTATCTTTCAAAAATTTTCAGAGCCATTCAACTTATTCACAAGATTCATCTGGAGAGATAAACTCATATTCTATTTATAGTGTGAGCGATACACGTGTATTAGGAATTTTCAAGAGACTGCTCCTCCAGTAAGAGTAATTCTTTTCCCGGAAATTTATCACTAGAGAGTGTCAGTTGTCCTGTTATTAAACATAAAAAATATCAACAGGGATAAGTTTAGGCAAGTGGGGCTAAGTCTTACCTTACTAATCATAATGAAATACCTTGTGTCTTCTACCTAACAAGCATGAAGAAAATAAAATCTAGAGAGAACGAATTAGTTTATGATCACCACAAAATTCGTAAAACACTCCATGATGATATTACAAATGAGAATGCTTAAATAATGTAAACATATGTCAATTAAAGAGAAAGTTGAATTTTAAAAGATTGATTACTCATCAAAAGTAACTTAAAGTATTTTTCTCTTGTCTTCTTCAAACCTATGCAACAATACTTCATAATTCAGACTTTCTCTATGGAGTTATTATATCATGTTGAATGTATAGATAGTTCCCAATGGTAGCATGTCACATTGGTAGGTGCCTTGGAAAAAATCTTTAGTCATTTTACCGTCCCAACTATGTTTCCTTCAATGTGTATTCTTTTTAATTTTGTTCTTTTGTCTTCTTTGGTGCCTTGGTTATATAATGCCCTCTCTATCCACTCTATAAAAAAATATGAACACCATATCTATCCCATCTTCATCAACAAAATTTTCGCCATCTTCATCAAGAGAATCCTTGCAGAAATCAATTGTATTTGACACTAAGGCCCTTGACTCATTCTTCATTGCAATCACACATTTAGACACAAATATGACAATTTTAGGAATTAATTTGCTATTGAAAATAGGTGGTGTAATATGCTTTTCTTGCATCAAATGGTTATCATTCGTTATTAACATTACTTGCTTACTAGTAGTCTTCCACAAAGCATCAAAGTTATTCCAGCATAATAGGTCGCTTGAGGCATTACTAATATCTTGCCTTTACTCATTGTTATGAAAATTTCTAGTGACACCATTTTCTCTACAAGGAGAATTATTTTGACTAGTCGGTGAAGGGCTTCAATCACTTGCAGTATTTTTGTGTGCAACCAGTGTCGAATTTTTAGTTACATCCTTGGTTTCAACATGCAAAACACGCGGCCCGGAATTTTCAGAATCTTTTACATCATATGTATCCATTTGTTTGTGTCACAAATCTATTATTTTTTTGACTGAACAAACTCACGGCGCATCAATTCCAACTCTTGTCATTTCCTTTTTGCTTTTTTAAGTTGTTTGGACATCAATATCACTTGTAATAGCTTCTATTTAGTGTGAATAAATTTTCTTTGAAGTGACAAAAACTAATTGTCAATCTAAAGTAGTAGATTATTTACTTTGATCAACCTCTACAACCTATAAAACTTTGAAAACTAAGCGAGAATAGTTGTTGAAAACTTACTTGAAGCAATGAACAACGATAGGGTTCACAGACCTTGTTAGGGACCATGGTTCATAAGCCTACCCATGGTGGTAAATTTAAATCACGCAGGCACTTTCACCAAACCTCGGAACCCTTCATGAGTTGTGGTACTGATGATGGGCCATTGAGGCACATGTGAAGAGTAGTATCCCCCAAACAATTTAAAGACCACGGGCGCCTTCACGTCCGTGGTCTTGACAACGGGTCATGGTGGAGTCTGTGAATACCATCTAGTAGACCCCCACACCTAAGCCTCAAGACCTCAGCCTACGTGAGGACCACGGGGACATTCACAGTACGTGGTCCCTCATATTTGTCGTGGTAGAGCTCGTAAAGAAGAACCCTAGAAACTGTAGCCACTTTATCACATACCATGATGCACTTCCCAGTCTATGGTCCTTTCGTGGTCCGTTAAAGTGGTTGTGGTCAATCCCGCCAACAGTTATGTTTGGGGTCTTTTGGTGTTTTCTTTTTTCGTTAGACCCTCCACTATGCATTTTAATCCTAAACTACGTGGCATTAGTTAGTGTTTTCCTAGAAACATATGTATAACATATCTAAGTAAGATCTTTCATAAAAAACATTAGAAGTTAGAGTTTGAAAAGGAGAAAAATGTTGAACAACTATAGTTCAAGAACGCTACAATGTTTTCTTCACTTTAAAACTCGCAATCAAAATATTTCTCCATTGAAGTCATCACCACGCATGTGGGATTTGATTAGAAAGTTCCTTTCACCCATTAGGTCATTAGAATTTAGTCATATTTTTTATTCCCTACTATTTACTAGATCTAGGGTTTATAGAACTTCAACATATTTTCATGAATAAGTTATTCAATTGTTTCAAATCAAATTATTATGTAATTACTTTTTTTATTTCATGAACTTAATATCCTTATATATGTAGTTCTTTAGTTCTTGAATTGCAGTTGCTAGGCCAAATATTTCTGTTATTTTACATGAACATGTCATAGATTTTGAATGTGTAGTTACCAGTATAATAATGTCGTATGCTCAGGTTGCAAGTCTTTTTTAAGTTATATTGTATATACAGAAATGCATTCTTTAATCATTTAATCTATTGGGAGTAACATAATACCGGGTTGGCCTAGAGTAGCCATCCATATAGTCCCCAAAATAAGATCGATCTAGGTTGGAAGCCCTCTCTGCAGGCATTAGTTTAGTGATCGTGTAAACATGCTTCTATACCTTTGGCCGAGTAATATGGGGTCCTCTTCATAGGGTGTATACATCATACTGCATATTTAGCTAATGTGATTTTAATATTGGTTATTAGCATCTCCCACAGTTCAGTCAGATTCTATTACATTAACTTTTTTTTGTACAGTCAGTATTCAGCTTAAACATGTTATCATTTGGTCATTAAATTTAGTTAGCATCAATATTCAGAATCCATATTATGTTCATATTATACTATTGCTTTATTTCTTGTTAAGTTATATGCTAATTTCATGTTTACTCTATCCTGGAGATCATAGTGACGCATATGCTGCGCTACATCTTCTCGTCATGTAGGTTCAAGTCCTCAAATGTAAGATCATACTTCGAATGGTTCCCAATCTCAAGTTTATAGACATTAGTGGTGAGTCCTCATTCTTCGAGGACAAAAGTCATGATATCTTCAATATTTTTAGTCTTTTAGTTGTTTTTCTTCTAGACTCAGGTGGGGCATGTCCCAACACTTCTAGTAAGTTAAGAGTCTTATTTATGACATAGTCTACATCAAGTTTAGTATTTCAAACTCTTTGTTTTCATTTATTCAGTTAAGTATATGGGTATTCCCCATTATTTCAAATTTACATCATGTTTTCCGCTTAATTTTATTATATCTAGTATGTTCATGATTATGCCAACATGTTAGCTTCGGTCACATGTGATCCTAGGTATCGTGTACTCGTCTCAGAGGTTGCTTGGGGCGTGAAAAACTTGATATCAAAGCCTTAGTTTTAAGATTCCTAGGATTTCTGAAAAATCCACACTAAATAGAGTCTTTTTGAAAAGTTGTGAAGTGCACTACATCTATTGAGAGAGGCTATAAGGTGTTTTAGTAAACCTTCAATTATATTGTTTTTCTTATCGTGCGTAAGGTATTATCGAATTCCTCATGCAAATATTTTCTTATGCGCTTTCAGAGAATGTCTTGTAATAGATCTAAGGACAGGTTTGCAAATGTCGAGAATGCAAACGGAACTTCTCCAGTGCATACCAAGAAGTCTCCAAGGTAGAGTTCCAGAATGTCATTGAGATGTTGGAACATAGTGTGGCCAAATATAACATTTAGGCGGTTCCAGTTTCTTTAAATGCTATTTTGGGTCAGTTATAGTTAGAGTGCGAGATTTTGTTAGAATGAATCCGCATGAGTTCTTAGGATCCCACTATGGTTAGGATCCCCAAAACTTCATAGACGAAGTCAAGAAGATCTTTGAGATGACACAGGTAACTGGGAATGATTGGTTTGATTTAGAATTTTACAAATTTAAGGATGTGGATTTAGTATACTTAGTTGAACGAAAACATGGTCAGATGTAGCTCCTATCACTTGGCATTGCTTTAGTGAGACTTCTCTAGACATTTTTTTTCAAAGAGAGCGAAGGGAGGCATAAGCTCAGGAATTTATGATTTTAATGAAAGGTAGCATGAAAGTAGTGACCACGTTAACCAAACTCTCAAGGTATGTACCTCACATGGTTGATGATTCAAGTTCGTATATGAATAAGTATATTTATGAAGTGTCCGACTTGGTGAGGACAAATTGGAGGAACAAGATAACAAGAACATAAATGTTATATATACAACATGAACATCTCTAGGCTTATGACTTATGATCAACAGATTGAGGGAGATACACCTAGGGAACAAGCTAATAAGAACAAGAATTCTAGGATAGGAAACTATGAATATTATCAAGAAAAATGGAGTGGATGTAATCTCTCGATGTTTAAACAAAAATTGTCAACTAAAACACCTTCATCAACCAATGTTCCCTCCTCCAAGTCCAGAAATGACCAATAAGTTATTGCATTAGGCTTTTTGTCTCAATGTAGCGTGTGAGCCCCCAAAACCTACCAAACTATCTAGTGTGGTAAGAACCATCCGATAGAGTTTACACGAAAGGAATTATGTTTTTGATATGGTTTACCTAGTAAGAGGTTGAGGGAATGTCCTTCTAAGCAGGGTAAAGGAGGTAATAATGGTAGATCCGAGTCAACAACTAGAGCAGCACGATTAGGTCGCTCGACTCAGTAGGGTACTTATTTGGTCAGGTGGGGTCATCGCCAAAACATGTTGTATGCTCTCCAGGATCACTAGGATTAGGAGGATTCTCTTGATGTACTAAATGGTATGTTAGGAGTATTGAACTTGATGTTTAGGCATTATTAGATACATGGCTGCTCTCTCTTTTATAACGCCTTATATAAAAGATCAATTTGAAGTTACTCCATAAACTCCATCAGAACTTTTCTCAGTCTCTACTACAGTAGATAACATATGTATAGCTTGAGAGGTACACACAAATTTCCTTCTCACAAACGCCCACATATTGACATTAGAATACTTGTAGAGTTAGAAATGTTAGACTTCGATGTCATTCTATGAAAGAATTTATTACATTCTTGTTATGCATTAATGGATTGTAGAACTAGGAGTTTTTGTTTTTAATTTCCAAACGAACAAATCATAAGATTGAAGGGTAGTAGATTAGCGCTTATGCCTCCATTAATTTCTTAACTCAAGGCAGAAAAATGATCACTTAATATTGTGCCTATCATCTAGTTCGTCTTATGAAATCTATCTCTTAAACCCCTATTCTTGAGTTAGTTCTAGTGTTAGTGAATTTTTAGAAGATCTTCTCGGAGTTACTTTTGTAAGTGAAATTTACATTAGAATTGACCTACTTCAAAATACCTAAACATTTACTATTCCTCCATACAAAATGGGTCTAGTTAAGTTTATGAAATAGAAAGTGCAGTTGGAAGACCTTATAGGTAAGGGTTGCGTTAGACCTAGTATTTCTCCATGGGTTACACTAGTGTTGTTCATGCAAAATAAAGATTGTTCCCTAAGAATGTGCATTGACTAATGGTCGTTGAATAAGGTCACAATCAATAATAAGTATCACATCCCCAGGATTGATGACATGTTTGACCAAGTTTAGAGCACTAGTCATTTCTCAAATATAGAACTCACATTGAGTCATCATCAAGTTAAATTCATTGATTGTGACACTTCGAGAAAAACTTCATAACTCGATATTGTAATTATGAATTCATAGTTATGTGAATTAGACTAACCAATACTCCTAAAACTTTCATGGATTTGATTAACAAAGTGTTTAAGCTGTACTTAGACTTATTCGTTCTCGTCTTTATTGTTTATATCCTCATTTGCTCTAGGAATGATAAGGAACATGCGAATATATTGAAGATTGTTATACAAACTCTCAAAGGTTTCTATTTATTCGCTTATTTTAATAAATGTGAGTTTTGGTTGCAATCTGTTACTCTTCTTGGGGATATTTTTTCTAGAGAGGGGATCCAAGTGGATTCTCAAAAAACATAGGTAGTGAAACAATGTCTTAGAACTATGTCTCCTACAGATATTAGAAGTTCGTGGGTCTGGAGGTTTATTAGAGAACGTTTGTGGAAGGATTTTCATCCATAGCATCTCTGATCACTAACTTGACTCAGAAAAAGGTCAAGTTTCAGTGGTGTGATAATTGTGAGAAGTGCTTCATAGAACTGAAGCATAGGTTGACTAAAACTCCACTTTTTTAACTTTGGCAAAGGGTTCAAATAGTTATGTGATTTATTTTAATTCATCAAGAGCCATCCTAGGTTATTTGTTGATGCAGTGACGTAAGGTTCTAGATCATCCTTCTAGACAACTTAAGGTGCATGAGAAGAACTATCTCATTCATGAGCTCGAGCCAGCAAGAATGTTGTTTGAACATAATATTTGGAGACATTACATGTATGGTGATCAGGTAGATATGTTCACAAATCATAGGACCCTTAAATAAATGTTCACCAAGAAAGAGTTGAATCTCCCCAAAGAAGATGAATTGTGTTCCTTAAGGAATATGATATAAGTGTGCATTACCATCGTGGTAATACGTATAAAGTAAAATAGGCTCTTAGCAGACTATATATGGGCAGTGTAGCACATGTTAAGGAAGAAAGGAAGAAAATAGCAAAAGATGTTCACAAAATTGATTTCTTAAAATTTTGTCTTATGGGCATATTAGTCTGTGGTGTAACTGTTAAGAATAGTAAAAATCTTCATTGGTAGTGAAGGATAAGGAAAAGCAAGGCAGTTATCTGATATTTCTTGAAATAAAGAGTGCAACCCAGCACAAAAGAGTTGAGGTTTTCTCCCATGGGAGAGGATGTTTGCTTCGCTATTAGGGTAAATTATTTGTTTCTAAGGTGGGTGACTCGAGGCAATATATTCTTGCACAACCCCATAAATAAAAATATTCTGTTAATCAAGGAGCCTCTAAGTTGTACTGTGACCTACGGGAAGTCTATTGATGGAATGGTATGAAAAGATATTAAGAAGATTTTGTTGCTAAGTACCCTAATTGCAAGCAATCTAAGGTAAAACATTAGAAACCCAGAGGTATAACTCGTGAAACTGACATTCCTACATGGAAGTGGGAAGTGATAAACATGGACTTTATCATAAGTTTACATCATATTCGCAAACAACATGACTCTATTTGGGTGATATTTGATAGAGTTACTAAGTCATCGTGCTTTTTAACAATCAAGACTAAAGATTAAATGGAAGACTATCCTTTGTATTACATTAATTAGATAGTTAGGTTACATGGGGTTCTTTTTTCTATCATGTCAGATATAGTTTTTCATTTCACCTCTCACTTCTCGAAGTCATTTCCGAAAGATCTTGGTATTCAAGTTTACCTTAGCACAACATTTCATCTGCAAAAATATGGTAAAGTAGAGCGTACCATTTAGAACTTAGAGGACATGTTGAGAGCTTGTGTGATCTACTTCAAAGGTAGTTGGATTATTACCTCCCTCTTATACAATTTGCCTACAATAATATTTACCATTCCAACATTAAGATGGCCTCTTATGAGGCAATGTATGGGCGTAGGTGTAGATCTCTTGTTGGATGGTTTAAAATAGGAGAAGAATACTTGATAGGATTAGATTCTGTTTTTTAAAGATATAGAGAAAGTGCACCTAATTGTAATAGACATAGGAAATTCAAGAGTCGCCAAAAGTCATGTCGAGGTGTAAGAAGAAGAGAACTAGTGTTCGAAGTTGATGATTGAGTTTTCGGGAATGTGATGCATATAAAAAGGGGAAATTATATTTAAAAATAAAGGGAAGCTCAATCCTAGATATGTAGGCCCATACAATATCTCGAAAAGGGTTGACGAAATAGATTATGAGTAGGAGTTTTTTGTAGAATTAAAAGTAGTGCATCCAGTTTTTCACATTTCATTGCAGAAGAAGTGTGTGGCTGATCGAAGAACTATTGTACCATTTGAAAGTGTTGCTATGAAGGATTATGTCACCTATGAAGATGTACCAGTTGAAATCCTTGATTGTTACGATCGAAGATTGAGTAACAAAGATGTCACTTAAGTCAAGGATTTGTGGAGGAGATAATCCATAGAGGGAGCTTTTTGGGAAGCAGAAGCACCAATCAATGTCATGTATCTTCATCTCTTTTTATCCGATTCTACCCCACCATGAGGTAATAGTTCCTATTATGTTTTCAGTCATTCATGCACAATTTAATTCTTAATATTATGTTACATAAGTTTGTATTTGTATTTTTCAGCGCATTTGCATGTTCTTGGAAATAAATTATGCCAAAAATAAATTTCCATAAAATTAGTTGTAGCTTTTGGAGTTCTTTCCCTCGATTTAAGATATTTTGTACTTCATTCAACGACACATTCCCAAGGGGGAGATATTCTGATACTTCAAAAACCAGACCTTGAAGAAGTTTCAGAAACCTTACCTGATAAAGTAAACAACAATAGGATTCCGAAACAATAATAAGGACCACGGTCCATTGACCTGCCTTTGGTGGTGTGTTGAGATAACCCATTCCTTTTCACAATACCACAATACCCTTCACAAGTCGTGGTCTTAATGATAGCCGTCGGGGCGCCCGTGTATAATACATAGTATTTCCCCTTAGTCACCCTCAGAACTCCTCACCTAAGTTATGACCATGGGGACATTCATGGTGAGTGGTCCTGATGGCGGTTCGTGGTGGCGTCTTTGAAGACCACCCAATAGATTCTCAAACCTGAGCCTCCAGTGAGACTTTCACGATACATGGCCCCTCAAATAGACCGTGGTAGGGCTTATGAAGAAAACCCTAAACAAATAGTCACCAGATCACAGATCACGAATCACTTCACAAATCGTGGTCCCTTTCACGATATAGGAAAGTGGTTGTTGTTGGACCAGTATTGAGTTTAAGTCAGGGGTCTTTTCGTATTTTCCTTTTTTTGAACTGCTAAACTACGCTTTTTTAACCGTAAAACATGTGGTTTTGGTTAGTTTTAGCCTAAAAATATAACTAGAACGTACCTTAGTAAGATCTTCTCTCAAAAACATAGAAAATAAATGTGTCAAAGGGAGAAAAGGGTCGAGGAACCTTAGTTAAAGAAAGCAACAAGTTTTCATCAGTTTCAACCCAGAAATTAAAAGATTTTTCATCTAATTCATCACCAGGTATGTGATTTCACTAGTGGATTCATTTCTCCCATTAGGTCCCAAAATTCAGTCGTATTGTTGATTCCCTACTATTAAATATACCTAAGGTTTATAGATATTCAAAAAAATTTCATGAATTTAAATGTTCCTAATCAGATTCTAATGTTTTTACTTAATCTCTTGCATTAATTTAAATTGCTTAAATATGTAGTTCTTTACTTACACATACTAGGCCGTATATTTAAGATATTTCTTGTATACATGCCTTAATTTTGAATATCTCTATATCAGTATAATTATGTTGCATTCTTGATATGCATATCAGATTTGAGCTATCCGGCATATTTAAAAAAATCAGAAATAATATGTTAATCATTTAATCTTTTGTGAGTAGAGTAATACTGGGTTGGACTTCGTTAAGTCACCCATATTGTTCTGGAACTACAAGCCATGTAGGTTGTAATTCCCTTATATGGGCATCAATTAAATGATCATGCGAATACGCCTGTATAGTTTAGGCAAAGTTTATAGGGTCCTATATATGGAGCATATACATCATCTTCCACATTTAGCTTATGTAGTTTTATTGTCGTTTTTAGGAGATCCCACAATTCAGTTAGACTCTATTTCATTGACCATACTTTTGGCACAATCAACATTCAAAATCAAATTGTTATCTTTTGGTCATTCTATTTAGTTAGCATTAGTACTCAAAAACAATATCATGTTCAGATTATGCTCTTCCATTATTGCTTGTTATGTTATATATTTATTTCAGCTTTACTCTATCCTACATGTTTTTTATACCAATGATCATTGATAGCCTTGCGGGAACCCTTAGTCTGGCTTACTAATCTCGGCAGAAGAATTAACTTAATGTAAAATGAGGAACATCTCATAAATAATTTTAAGATAAATGTCTTGGCCAAAATGGCCCATAGTCTAAAAGTAAAATATCTTTAAATATATAGAGGCCTGAATGACTTATCTACTGGCTATCTATTTATGAAGTCTCTACAATCCTAAGATGAATGTTGGGGCAAACCCCACAACATTATATAAATGAAAAGACTCAGAAAAATAAAAGTGTCCTCTGAATGCAAGGAGGCTCATCACTAATTCTGGTTACGCAAAATGGATGAACGAGGCGCTGGATATTGATCCTGATTACATGCTTTTTCACATCATAAGATGATGCATGCAAACATGCATCAGTACATTAAATGCACGAGTATGTGGGATTGAATGCTAAGCAACAACTTCAAGCTAGAAAGATGTAAGAAGAAACTTACCTTCGCTCTGCTCAACTCATGAATTAGTGAACTTAATATAAAGAAATAAAAACACATGCGATATATATAAAGCTTGTAAATATTTGTTAAGGAAAATGCAAAAAAAAAAACTCAACTTTATTTATATATGAACGTAATACAGTTTCTCTGGGAGATTCTCTAACCGAAAACAATGACTATGAGCTTAAGAGAGGGTACAAAGTCTTACATCACTTTGTAAGAGGACAGTCCTAATCTTGGTGTCTATATGGAATCGGAACTACTACGTTGATCCACTCTTCTATGCTAAAAACACTAAGGAATCATGTAAAAAGTATGAGCCATCTTCGATTCATGTTGACTAAATGATTTATGGGGCTTCATTTAATATGAATTCACGTACCTATATTGGTGTTCAATACTAATCAAAAAAATACTTAGCTCATATATTCTTAAAACAAATTTTTCTCTAGTTTGAGGTAATACCTCAAACATAGCAATAAACGCTCTCTTGGACATCATATTTTCATTTTTATTATACTAGAGGAATGCATTGTTTGATGTCTAGCTTCATTTCTTGTTCATAATGTGAGACATCTAAAACACTTACAAAGTACTTAGTTCTCTCATAACATTTGAGAAATGAACTAAACACTTTACTCTTTCCATAACATGCAACTTAACTCTTAGGGAATACGTAGTTGCGTTTAAACTTTTGCGAATTGAACTCAACACTTTACAAATTAGTTAACTTGCAAATAGAGCCTTAGAACAATACTAAAATGTTTTTTGAAGACTCTTTGAAGCTTTAAGAACTTTGACTTGTTTCTTAACTTTTAGACATGACTCTTAACTTCTTTGACGTTGATCTTAACTTAGCTTGAATTGGATTATATCTTCAAGGTTAATGATCTCATATTATTAGATGATTTAACGATGTTTATATGCACCTTAGAGTGTTGGATTCGCTTAAGAAATATGGCTACATCACTCAGGAACTAGTATGAAAAGATGGGGAATGAATAGGTTCTTCAAGCGTCCTTGGCACTCTAAGAGGCATTGGACGCCATACCCCAAACTTCAAAGTCTAAGTTGGGGCGCTTAAGTTTGCACCAGTAAAAGGCCATACAATCAGAGGCTGTCCAGCGGGGCTTTGGAAGGCGTGGCGCCTGAAGGCATTTCAGACAGGTGTTTCAACTTCTCTTTTCTATTTTTTATCTCTAAACCCTCTAAATTTCAATGGATATTTCCCCCAATACTTAGGATCACTAATACCCTAAATACCTTATATATTATAATCAAAAACAACTCGAAAACACGAATAAAATAAACTCTAGACATGCAACAACTCTACCAAAAAGATTTCAAAAATTTTCTTCAAGAACATCACTTTCAACAATCAACCAACTCAAAATCTATGAATTACACAAGTTGGTGTGTGGGTGAACTAATCCAACACGGACAGATATCACATACCTCTATACGGATCAGCCCTAAAGAATTCCACTTGCAAAATCTTATAGTGCTCGATGAATTCTTGATCTTTCACCCTTCTCCTTCTAAACTGCTATTTTCTCCCAAGCCCTAAGCGTGTAATACTTTTTTAATCATAATCAAAAGTAAATTTTCCCCCAATAAAACCCTTTAAAAAGCTTAAGACATAGTTTGGTGAAAGTCTAGTTTGCCCTTTGTTGAATCCAAAATTTGAGTTTCCTCTCTCCAACAACCAAACTGTTGAAAGGCATATGTTAATCATACGATATCGAAATCGTGAAAACTCCGCGGCATTAGAAAGATATTTCCAAGATATTTCCAAGATCTTTCCAAACATATAATGAAATGACTTTAACTCTAAATTTCACTTTAACTTTAAATTTCACTTTCTTAATTTAAAGAAATTTTACAAATTTTCCCTTCTTTATCCAAAAGTAAAAATTTTTAGTTTCTTTGATTATTCTTCAATATTACGAGTTATGAAATGTTACAATATTTCCCAATTGGGAACATTCATCCTTGAATGATATTTCTTTCACTAAGATAATTATTGTAACCTCAAGTTTAACATTTAACAATCAATAGCAAGTAACAACATGAATACTCATATTTTACAATGTAATGGGGAGAGAATTAGTATCTTGATCTATGATCTCACCGGTTTTAAAGAGATGTGGATATATCTTCTTTATATTCTCTTTACCTTCTCAAGATTATTCTTCTACTAATTGGTTCCTCCAAAGGACCATGACTGGTGCAACCTCCTTCGTTCTCAACTTGGGAACTTGGCAATCTAAAATCTGACATGAATCTCTTCATAGGATAAGCTATCCTGAATTACAATATTTTCAGTTCGTGCAATCAATGACGGATCACCCATGTACTTCTAGAACATAGAAATATGAAAAATTGGATGAACTTCTACTACCTCTTGTGGTAGCTCCAATACATAGGATACACTACCAATTCTCTTGGAGATTCTATAAGTAACAATCTGTCAGGACTAAGTAACCCCTTTTTAACCAAACCTCATACCACCCTTCATGGATGAAACTTTCATTTTTACCCAATCATCCACCTCAAACTCCAACAACCTTCTCCTAACATATGTATAGGAATTTTGATGACTCTGTAACGTTTTAAAACTCAATTGAATCAACATCACCTTCTCCATTATTTGGTGAACTAGATCTGGTCCTATCAACCCTGCTTAACACTCTTCGAACCACCCAATAGAAGATCTGCATCATCTCTGATAAAGAACTTCATATGGAGCTATTTGGATGCTTGAATGGTAGTGTTGTTGTAAGCCAACTCAATTATTGGTAGGTTATCATCATAATTCCCCTTTAAATTGATCACAAGATCCCTCAACATATCTTCTAACATCTATATATTACACTCTGTTTTCCCATCATTCTTCGGATGAAAAACAATTCTTAAGTTTACCTTCGAACCCAAACCATTCTAGAAAATTTCCAAAACTGTGCATTAAATTGTGCACCTCTATCTGAAATGATTCAAATTAGGCCTTAATTAAGTCTCACCACTTATTGAATGTACAACTTAGCTTAATCCTCGGCCTAATGGGTAGTCTTTACCGGCAAAAAGTGAGTTGTTTTTTTTCTATTTGAAGTTACCTAAATATAATCATGCTACATGTTAGACCTTGGTAATCCTATGGTGAAGTCCATATTAATCATCCCCTACATAAGTTTAGGAAGTTCTATATTCAGAGCCAAACCTCCAGGGATTTGGTGTTGTACTTTCTCTTGTTGGCAATTTGAGCATTTTTGAAACAAACTCAGCAATGCTCTTCTTTACGCTTTTCCACCAATATACCACCCTCAAATAACAATACATCTTTAAGAAACATGGATGAATAGAATATATGGAGCCATGAGAATCCTCTATAATCCTTTCTTTGAGCCCATCAACCCTAGGTACACACAATCTACCTTTATAATTCAGCACACCATCTCCCCTTTGTTCAAAACATAATACTCTTTACTTATGAATACTTGCCTTTATATCAAGAAAAAAGGGTCTTCGTCTTGCTTTTCTTTTAGTTCTGACACTAATTATGATTCATCCCCATTGGTAACCTCTATTCTTTTTTCTGTGAAATCCATAAGTCACTCTCAAATGTGCAAGTTTGTGCACATCTTTGGCTAACTCACTCTTTTATTCCTCAACATGGGTGGTACACCCCATGGATAACTTGCTAAAAGCATTTTCAACAACATTAGCCTTACCTAGGTGGTAAAGAATCTCATGTTATAATCATTCAATAGTTTTAACGACCTCCTATGTCTGAGATTGAGCTCCTTCTGGTTAACAGTAATGTAGGCTATAGTGATAAATAAATAAGTCAAAATGAATGTCGTACAAGTAGTTAAGCTATATATTCAAGGTGAATATTACAATAATTAATTCCATGTAATGGGTTGGATAATTCTTCTCATGAACCTTCAACTATCTGGAGTCATAAGGTATTACATTGCTATTCTGCATTAACACACAATACAACGCAACTTTAAATGTATCATAATACACAACAAACCTTGAGTACTCTCTGATAATGTCAAAACCGAGGCAGTAGTCAACCTCTTTTTTAATCCCTCAATGTTTTTCTCACAAGCTTTAGACCATTGAAATTTAACTATCTTCTAAGTCAACTTGGTCAAGGGAGACGAGATAAATAAAGAACCTTCAACAAATCGTATATACTATCCAGCCAAACCGAAGAAGCTCCTTATATTTGTTGGAGTTGTGAGTCTAGGAAAACTCTTAATTGCTTCTCTCTTTTTGGTATGAACTCTAATCCCATCATCATAAATTATGTGGGCAAAGAATTCCACAAATTTTAGCCAAAACTCACACCTAGAAAACATAGTATATAACTCCATATCTTTCAAAGTCTGAACAACTATCCTAAGGTGATTAGCATGATCTTATTTATTCATCGAATTGATTAATATGTCATCAATGAAGACGATAACAAACAAATCAAAATAAGGTTTGAAAATTTTATTCATAAGATCCATTAATGTTAAAGCCACATTGCTCAAACGAAATAACATAACAAAAAATTCATAATGCTTATATCTGGTTGTAAAAGTTGTCTTTGGAATATCACATTCCCTAACTTTTAACTGATGGTAGACTGATTTGAGATAAATATTCAAGAAGCATGAAGAATCCTAAAGTTGGTTGAAAAGATTATCTATCCTTGGGAGAGAATAATCATTCATGATGGTAACCTTAACCAATTGGCCGTAGTCTACACACATCCTAAGGGAACCGTCTTTCATTATTAAAAACAAGACCAGAGCGCCCCAAGGTGAATCACTTTGCCGAACAAAGACCTTATGAAATAGATCTTTAAATTATTGTTTAAACACTTTTAACTCTGTTGGTGTCTAACTATGGAGGAATGAGATAGGACGAGTATCAGGAATGATGTATATGACGAAATCAATATATGTCTATATATCATCAGGAAAAACATTTGGGACATCTTTTACTAGTGGAGCTAAATAAATAGGAAGTATCTCAACATTTGATTCATTAGAAAATAAGTGATAGACACTTCCCTTGAAAACTAACTTCTTTGTTTTAAGGAACAACATGGAATGACTCATAGCCACTTATAAACTGCTTTTCCACTCTATAATTTTTTCAAAGAAAACTAAAACTTCTCTACTCAAGAGCATAAATATACTGATGCATTATAGGCATGAACCCAGTCCATACATACAATGACATCAAACTCTACGATATCCAACTACACAAAGTCATCTATAGTACTTTTGTGATTGACAGGAAATGCCACAACCACGATAGAATCTCTATACTAGAATAGAATTCTCAACATGCATAAAATACTGAAGGAATAAACATGTTATTTTGGAAAAAAATCAAAAATAAAGACATGGATCATACAAGTGATAACATATGGTGAATCTTGTTGCTCTCGGCAACTATTGTAACCATAAATACGGTTTATTCTCTGTATGTCCCTAAAGTAGCTTATCTAGATGTAACTTTTATCTGAGAAGCAACTAAAGAAGAGTACGCTATATTGCCCTTTTTATCATAGTATGTATGTTCTTAGGAAAATCTTTTGTAAATTACCATTCTGGCTACACTTGAAGTTATCAGTGAAGCAATCATTAAACACCCCAGATTGGATCCTCCAAAACTTGAATCATTGAAGAGTCAAAGTACTCCACTATTCCTTAAAACCTTATGAATACGCATGTCTGGATCTAAAGCTCTCAAAATCGTGAGTATTGTACACACGTTTGTTCCTTGGTAAAGGTGCACTAGTAAATGATAGAGAAGGTATTTTCTGCTTCTATTCGAAAGAAGATAAATTAAAATTATTCTTTTGCTGCCAAGACTCATTCCTTATGTCATAGAACTCCTATTCTTGACCTCTTATCTATCCTTATGTCTTTCTTCCTCAACCTATTGCACATATTTCATTATCCATGCTTTGCCCATCTCTATTATAAACATCAGAAACTTACTTTCCTCAATCGAAAAATGAGACAACACAACTACATACCAATTGGTTCTACAACTCATTCAATAACAAATTGTTTTCTTCTATTTGCTAACGGGAAAAGAAACATACTATGAACCACTCTCTTAAAGTACAATTGTTTTGCGTAAGCACGAGTTAGAAAGAAAAGTTTAGAGATAATATCTAACACATGAATAAAATATTAAGGAAGTGAGGAATTTTCTTTTGTTTCATCCTTCTAATTATAGAGGTGGTGTGCTTCACATAGATAACTAGGACTATAAATATACGACTTCATAGACTCTCTACGACTCTAGAACTCTGTCCTCTCATAATATGTTTGTCATGTACTGAGAATACACCCTAGACGTGGACAACACACAATTTCTATTGTTGTCCTTGAGAAAACCCTTAGCCAGGCTTACTTAACTCCGCGGAAGTTTTAGCTCATGTAAAACGAGGAACATATCACAAATAACTTTAAGATAGATATGTTTGACAAAATGGCACTTATGTGTCGAAATAAAATAATTGTAAAAGAATAGAGAGCTAAACAGGACTATCTAAATGACTATGTGTCTATGAATACTCGACAATACTAAGATGAGTGTTGGGAAAACCCCCACAACATTATATAAATAAAATAATGAAAGCGATAAAAGAGTCCATCGGGATGCAAGGAATCTCACCACTCATTCTGGATGTTCAATTTGGATCAACAAAGAGTTGGATACTGACACTGATCACCTGTGTATGCATCATAAGACTATATAGGTCAACTTACATCTGTACATTGGATGTACGAGTATGAGGGTTTGAATGTTAAACAACAACCTTAATCTTGAAAGGATTATGAAGAAACTTATTTTGAATCTGCTCAACTCATGAAGTACTTACCTTCACATAAGAGAATAAAAACACATGATATATATAATGCATGTAAAATAAAAAACAGCTTAGTTCATTAAACAAAATGTAATAACAAATTCAACTTTACTTATATATTAAAGTAATACAGTTTCTTTCGGAGATTGTCTTGTGGACAACCATCACTATGATACTAAGCGATGGTACAACGTCTTACCTCACATTTCAAGAGGACCATCCTATACCTTTCCGACTGTATAGAACCTGAACTACTAACTAGATCCACTAGTCTATGCTAAAAAGCACTAAGGAATCATTTAAAAAGTATGATCCTTCTTTTGGTCGTTTTTTCTACATGGTTTAATTCTCATGCAAGAGCGAGTTAAGAGCAGAGTTAAAGAAAGTCCTTAAGTTCATTGGTCAATCCATGGAGATCAGCTATTAATTTGAACTATGTTTTGAGCAAGCATGTAAGAGAATGATGGAGTCGTATACATGAGTTCTTTACGGATATTTTGGCCCTTAAGTCGAGTCATTCATGCCCATAATTTCCGCATGAGATCTATGAGTTGAGTACCTTTGAGAGTAGTAGTATCTTAAAGTTCTATGTCTTGAGTATTGAGTTCTATCTATTGTTATTGAAAATCATATATTGAGTCATATCCGTAATTCGGCATGAACGATATTTTAAAGTTTTTGACAAATGTTTAATCAATGATTTAAAGACATATATTTTGAGTATTCGATTAAAATAAAGAGTAAAGTTGAAGTATTTTTCAATCAAAGTATAAGGGAACTAAGTAATAACGATGAGAATTTAATTTTTTTTCACATTTCATTATGAACTGAAAATAAGATTTCCAAAGTGCCTTTGTTCTAGTTTTAAAAAAAGAATCATTGCTTTTAAAAATAAGAAAAAGAGGTAATAGAAAAGTCCATGATACCTATGAGTTGTATTTTTAAGCACTATTCTCAAATCATAGAAGAAGTATGTATCTAATAAAAAAGATCTAATATAATATAACACTTTTGCGAGTAGTATTGAGCACCGATATGTGGAAAAGTTCAAAAACTATCAACCCTATAAAAAATATAGTCATTATGGGTAGAAAGAGTCATACTTTTTAGATAAATACTTTTCGCAAAGACTTGTGGATCTACTTAGTGAGTTAGCTTCCTATATTGATGTCAAGGTATTGTATGGGCCTTAGCAGCGCGACGTGAAGTGTAGTAGCATCACTATAACTCTTTAGTTATGATTTTCGGCTAGAGAAACTCACACAACAGTAATTGTGTGGTTCCTCAAGCGGTTTTTCTTTGTATTAATGGGGCTATGACACTTCATTGATGTATTGGACAAGTACACTTTTGATGTTATTTCTTTTATGATATGATGATTAAGAGATGTAACATGTTTTAAAACTATTCCTATTTCTTTGTATTGTACTAGTTTTAAACTCCTTTATAACGAAGTGAGTTCAATTAAAGCATTCATGGGTTGAGTATCCAAAGTTGTTTACTTAAAGTTTATTATCATATCTTTGAAGTTCAGTATATAATCTTTGAGTCAAGCATTAAATCTTTCAAGTCGAATATCATATCTCTGAGTTGAGTATCTTATCCTTGAGTACTTCTGAGTTGAACATGTTTGAGTTGTTTTTAGTATCCTTGAGTATTTTTGAGTTTATAAAGGTAAGTATGTTTCTTTTTATCAAGATTCATGCTTATGTTATCTTTTAGAAATCCCCTTACATGCTCGTACATTCCATTAACTGAGCAATTTGTCCTTCATCCTCTCATGGTGCATACACAAGTTTTCATGCTCATCATAAAAAGTTTCGTTAATACATCTGAGAGTTCGAGTTAGGTATAGTGAGCATCTATGCTTCAAGAGGATTTCATTTACTTTTCAGTTTAGTCATGATGTCATGGATCTTATTCCAACTTCCATCTTTGTCAGTTAGAGGATTCATAGATAGTCAATATAGTTGAGAAGTTTGTATTGTTCATTTATTTTGTTCAATTTCCAAAAACAAAAGATTCCAATTTTTGGCGAGTTAAATATATTAAGTTTATTATTAAGAAATATCTTTTGAGTTAATGTTTGCATTGAAAACTCATGATTTTAATACAGTTTTTAAGTTTTTCATGCTTAAGTTACTCTTCCACTTATAGAATGGCAGGATGAGGGTTCATTTGGGGACAACCAATGGTCAACGAGTGTCGCCCACATCCAGGGTGTACGCTCAGATCCAAACAATAAATGTGATTGTTAGGTAATAAGGTCCATTAAATAAAAAACTCTAAAAGTTATTATATTTGACATAAGAAATGATCCATTTGAACTTACTCGTCAAATTAAATAACATAAAATACAAATTTCGGAAAAGGGCCTAAAATACCCTCAAAGTATTGGAAATGGTACAAAATTACCCTCCATCCACCTATTGGCTCCAAAATAACCTTCCCACCCACCTATTGGGTCCAAAATACCCTTGTCATCCACCTTTTGGTTCAAAATTGACCACTTATTTAACGGTTTTATATTTAAACTATTTAAATATTTTTTTAAAATACGTGGTGCTCAACTATATGTTATAATTTAACTTATTAGTATAATTTATAAATCAATCCACTACCCACCCCATTAATAATTAAATCCCTCTAAATTAATGAATCTGTCACATTATTAATGCAAGCTACTGCCAATTAAGTATTTTTAAAAATTATAGAAGTAAATTATCATACATCAAAGTGGCTAAATAAAAATCACCAATAAACTTAAAAGTCTGACTATGTTTATCTTAATTATTCTTACGTCTCAATTATGTGATGTTACTTCATAGGTAACTTTTTTTCAAAATAATATATTAAAGTTTTTTAAAAAATCATAAATATTTGTAAAATTATCTTTAAAAAAGTGCATGAATCAATTCGGGATGCATTACTTCTTTACCTTCTAATCATAAATTTCTAATTCTATTTTGAAAGAAAGTGTCCTCCTAGGTAAGCGGCTCAACCTAAATTTTATTGGGGCTCCTATTCGGACTCGAATAATTTTGAATGTCATTTCCAGAAATCTATAATTTCATCGTGTTTTAGTAGTGTTTATGACGATTTTGATATTATAATTGGATTGTTAATTGGGTGAGGTTTAGTTATTAATGAGTGTGTAGTGGTTTGGTTTATAAATTATATTAATAAATTATAATTATAATCAATAATTGAACGTCAAGTAATTTAAAAAATATTTAAAGAGTTTAATTTTATAACAATTTAAAAAGTGGTCAATTTTGAACACAAAGGTGGATGAAAAGGGCATTTTGGAGCCAATAGGTGGATGAAGGGTAATTTCGTACCATTTTCAATACTTTAAGGGTATTTTAGGCCCTTGTCCGTACAAATTATACCATTCGAGGTCTTGTCTCCTACTCATCAAATTAAATATTGAGAAAATATCATTAAAATTAAAATTCAAAATTTAACTTCTTGACTTGTAGTCATCAAATTAAATTAAATAAAATCCCAAATTTACTCTCCTATAGTCCTACTTATCAATTTAAATGTTTAAGAATTTACAACAACTAAAAGTAAAATTTACAAAGTAAAGATATGTCAATCAAGTGTTTGATGTAATAATTAGAATATTAGTCTCATGTCAATTATATTTCGTAAACTTGTAAAATAAATTACTTTGATCTTTACAGAGTTTTTTAGTGGCTAAAAGATCTGTTTAATGTCCATAAAGGAAATTTTGAGTGTTCCGAAGTTATGGTAGTTTTGCACTACCTTGGAGTCTTTGGTATTAAAATTTCTATCTTATAAAGTCATTTTGTTGATTAGTAACATTCAAAAAATAAAGAAATATGGGATGCTAAGTTTCACCAACGAGGAGAACCCCCTAGTCATAACATGAGTCTTCGTCCTCTTAGAGACCTTAGACCATCACATCATTGATAGAATAAAAATGAGGAAAATTTAAAACATTACATTTGAAATTAACAAAGCTTCTCATATATAAAAACCAGTCTACAATGGTCTCACACATAACAAAATATTGGATTACAATATTTAGGACATAACCCTTACTCTATTACAATAACTCTCATACATAAATTACAATAATGTCTTTCGAAAAGAAAACAAGAAAAAATAGAATTAATCTTCTTTATCTTCGCCCTTGAGGAAATACTAACTTGGAATTTATTAATCCAAGTTTACCAAATATCTTCAATGGCCTGAACCTATACTTCACTTAAAAAATGTGTTAGTAAAAACCACATATACTAAGTATGGATATATTCAAGAAAAACACTTAGAAGAATTTTAAAGAGGACATTTTAGTATAAAAATTCCAAGTTCACTTACAAACCCTTATATTCACATTGAATGAACATATACAAGCCCACCAAAAATAACAAATAAGACATGTTCATATTTAAGTTCAAGAGTAACACCATAACAAAACCATAATGATATTTCATGTTTTAGAGTCCATTTCATTAATACATAACAATAGCTTACTCACAATCCACATCCAAGCAAACTAGTGCAATGTTTATGTGAAGCCCCATAACCCCACATAAACTAAGTCAAGTAACAAAGATACCACAAGCATTTTCTTTACCCCATAGAACATTATACAAAGTGTAGCCAATATCATACATAATAATTTAGATCAACGTCATATATATCGAGTGAAATGAAAATAATACCTCGCATATAGACCAACATTATAAATATCATATATATACAAAGAACCAACCCCAGAACTCCCCTCAAGGCCTATTTCTGCAATGTATAGGTAAAGTATAATTCCCTTACCTACAATAAGTAACACCTCTTAAGAAATCTTATTAAGTGCTAATCTTCTTGCTTTTGTTCATTTATTTTGACTTTCGAAAAACTTTTCAATAACCAACACTAGGCCATGTGAGCTAAACACGAAATCCCGTGTGATCCCCTCACGCAGAAAATAGGGATCCTACTTGGTAATGTAGGATATATCTTACATAATAGCATCTAGGTGGATCTACTAGGTAGTGTTCCTATGGGTGCATATAGTTATGGAACTAGAAGGTTATTACTAGAAACCTTCTTTATGCTAATTAGCATTATACTTTCCACCTCATGAGATAACATAGTGTGAACCACCTTTTTTTTAAGAAATAACTCTCAATATCAAGTTCACTCGGTGCTTAGCCAATTCCCTTTTTAATTAACCATTAAGTCTTTCTTTAACATTAGTTCATAAGATAGTCCCTTGGGGCTTAACCCTATATAAAACATGTACAATGATCATAGGTTATATGATGAGAATGTCCTTTCATCAAAACAAACATCATGTTAGATCATTACTTCCTAACATAATCATGCGATGTATAGGAGAATTACCTTCAATTCCACATATTAACACACTTATAATGATCACTCAAGTGATCACATTCATAAGATGATCATACATTCATAACTTCTTTATTCATACTCCAATTAACCAACAACACTAAGGATGAACAAACAATAACATAATAAAAATAACTAGGTCATGATATTCAAGGTATCACCAAGGACCTTCATGGAATTCATTCAACATTCAATTCCAAATTCATAATAAATACCCATCAACCCATTATCCTAATTATAAAATAACCAAATATACAGGAACGCACTTAATTTAATTCAATAAAAAATAGTGTTTAGCAACAGATATTAGCAACATAATCAATTTAGTCGCTATATAACTACGGATAAGCAACAAAGTAGTTATTTCGTTGCAAAATTTACAAAAATTTTTTTGGTTTAAAATATAATAACGGATTGACGACGGAATATGTCTTTTGTCGCAAATGAATAGCGGGAATCTTTAGCGCCTTAAATTTCACTACATATTTTGCAACAAAGTAAGTATTACAAATTTAATAATATATTGCGGCGAAAGTAGAGACGGACAAACGTTGCTAGAATATAAATATATTTTTACGAAATTTAAATTATGGGGTGACAGAAATATCAGTCTCTAACAATCAATGTAAACAATTTTATTTATTTATAGTGACAGATATCAGAATCTGTCTCTATGTTTGTTGCTATAATTTTTACCAAGTCATCATTCATTTAAAGCACAAAGAAGGAAACAAAAGTTAAAATCACTAAAAAAGGCTTTTATCTCTGTGAAATGTCCCAAGAGCAGCGCATCACCTGAGTGGGAGGTAAGAATTCGATTTCTCCCGTATCTGTCTCCTTTAAAATGCTCTCATCTCCCTCTCCTTTCGGTGTCTCCAGTCTCAGGTGAAATTATTCTCGTCTCAGGTTCACGGTGAAATTTCTACTGTCTCCTTCATCCCAAGGTTAAATGTGAGCTTTTACCTTTTGAAATTTCTCTTATTTTTATGTGTTCGGTGAGCTTGTAATGCGGTGAAAACTTCTATTTGGTGAAAAATAACTAGGAAATGGGATGGAGTTATTAGGGAAGAACAGTAGTGTTCTGGAAATTTTTTTGATACGTGCTCTTAGGCATATTGACAAACCACAATGTCTACTGAACTCAGTGTAACACAACGCAAAATCACCGGTAAACTCACTTCTGATGGAGGTTCGACATCTGCTATAGCACCTAAAACTTTAAGAAGTGTTTCAAAAATAAAATGTAACTTGCTATTTATGTACACATTATAAGATTCTTTTATTTATTTATTGTATGTTCTCTTTGGGCATTGCGGGTAGCTTAGCAAATCTTATAGCTATAACTTGCTAAAAGTTGATAGAAAAAGAGAATCCAAGAAAAGTAAAAATAGGTATTGACATGATTTAGCAATTAGATTTTACTGATGAGTACATATCTCAATGATGTTTTAAGAAAAGGGTTTGTGCTCTATCTACTTTAGCATTCACAGTGATATATTAGATGAGACTGAGACATTTCAATGGCTAAAATACTTCTACAATCATTATCAAATGAAGAGATTTTCTATAGTTCCTAGTGTGTTCTTATGTATGAAATTGTTAGTAGAAGCTTCAACACTAGTTGTTTGGTACATTTTGTTCAGAAGGTTTTATGTGTTAACTCTAAACTTTTATCACAATGTGTATGAAATGTATGTGTTTTGCTTTTATCTTTTCTTTTAGTGTTGAAAGGATTGAGTTAAATATTGTTTTTAATGTTTAACTTTCTTTCTTCAGTGTTGTTTGCTTCTACTTTACTCTAACTTCTGATTTTGAATATTTTTCACATTTTTTTAGACTCTAACCTTGCTTGCTTCTACATTGCTCGATGAAATTCTCGATATCTCAAAATAATAGTGATAAGAAGTCTCCAATCTTTTCACTACCTAGTCACTGTCTTGAGAAAGGTAACTTTTCCTACGTAATCTTCTCCTCGTCTTCTTCTATTCATGATACGACTGGCTAGTCTTTTGTTGTATCACTATTGTTTGTAGATGAGAATTGATGACTTTAATTTTCTATACATGTGTTCTTTATGGATAATCTTGATTTATATTAATGTGAAATTTGTCTTTTATCGTTTAGTATTTAATATTGAATCTTATTATTCTTTTTTGTTTGAATATATTTTTGGTGGCTACTCTTCACTATGTCGTAATATCTTTGTTCTTCGTTTTCATTGTCTGTAAGCCTATAGATATGAATTAGAGTACCTTATGTTCCATAGTTTTTGCTTGTTACTAATTTTTTATTCTGGTTAATTTAGATTTTATTAGGAATATGAATAATGTAAAGTGTGGTTGGATATATGATAGGTTGGATGGTCAAGGGTCTGTAAATTATAGTTTTGTAATTGGAGTGGATAAACTTATCCAATTTGCATAGTTGCAACAGAATCACATGAACGGTAATAAAGTTAGATGTCCATGTAAGAAATGTCACAACTTTAGGTTCATGGATGTTGAAACGATTACTCATCACTTTTATAAATAAGGATTTGTTGGTAACTATATTATCTGGAAACATCAAGGAGAAAAATATGATTGGTATGATTTCTTGTGATCAAGATTTGAATGGTGGTGCTAAACCTGAGTTAGGATATGATAATCCATACCATCAAATGATTTCAGAAATAGTTGGTCCTAACTTTCCCCAAGGTTCAAGTTGGAAATCTTTTGGCAATAATGAGCATGAGTCGTCTCATCCTTTTTAACCTTCAATGGAGGAAGATCCTAATCCTAAGTCTAAAAAATTATATGCTATTGTATTTCACTATATTTTGTTTATTTCTGACTTTCAATCGAGGATAATTAGTTGTTGTTTCTACTTTTTATTTTAGGATTTAAAAGGAAATAACTCTTATCTTTGAACTACGTGTGCTTAATTTCTTATTTCAATTCCTAATTAAATCTTTGGGAGACTTATTGTAATGTAAATTGTTTATCATTTATTTGAATTTAATGACATTAGTTGACAGTTATTGTTTTACAATCAGGTTTAGCAGCGTGATCGGAAGCACATAATAGATTTCATATAAACAAGCTCTTATAGAGACAATTTTCGTATTTCATCTTTGTTCCAGATTATCTAACAACATTGTTATATTTTTTTTATAGATATGGCTAGAGGCAGAGGTCGTGGAAAGTCCTCAAGTATGAGTAATCCTGTTGTTCGTGTAATCATGCCAACTATTCCCAAGCCCACTAGATTTTCTTCTCGAATATGTGGTACCCGGACAAATATTGTAACGTCAACTCAGAGTGTTAGCCCAATCATCTCTGAGACACCTCTAGCAACACCAAATAAGAGTAACTGAATAGGTTAGAGTCTTTCCACCCACAACAATGTTCTGGAGCCTTGAGGAAGTGTTGAGCTGATTAGGGAATCAGAAATTAATTTGCAAAATCGTCGTGGCCGTCATGAAATTGCTGTTGGGACTCACATTGGTGGCTCTATTTCTTTTGGAGAACATCACAAGTAACTTGTGAGTATACATATATTCTACAAAACCTATAATTAACATATTCTCTTATATGATATGTATAACGTGATTCCATTTGTATAAGCTATTAAAAAAGGTAGAGATCCCACACCAAGAGAGTTACATCTGCATGTTTATACACATGGACATGATGTAAAAACATTTGTTGGTGAATGTTCTCGATACATCCATGTATTTATAAAACTTGGAGGTGTTTTGGTTCTTTCCTACTGCAGTTTATGGTGCATTTTTTCCTGTTTGAAAGTGTGTTTGTTGCTGCTGCTTTGTATAGTTCTAATGATGTTTTGGGACATCTCGATGCGACTCTAGTATCGTTTTATAGAGAAACTACTGTCACTGTTTTGACGCTTTTCTGGTGCAATTTTAGTGTTGTTTTGGTGTGATTCTAGTGTTGTTTTTCTATCACTCTTGCTTTCAAAGGTCACTAACTGATGAACATAGAACGTGTGGGATTGGGTGAGGGTGAGGGGGATTTCTCTTAATAGTTAGTTTTCATTGCTTGTGTGGTACCAGTCCCCATTAACATATAATTATTGACCACAAGGGTGTAGCAAAGAGTCCAAATCCCATTGTTTCATAATCCTAATACTCTAGGGAACTACTTTTACTAGTGTGAATATAATTATATATTGCTAAAAAGACAAACTTGTGATTAAAACTATTACACTTCTACTTGACACCTATTGTAACAAGAGATAGCTAATCCTGACATGATCTCTCTTGGGGTGGATGTTGTTAGCAATTACTTGGCTACATACAGTTTATTACCACACACACAACATATGGTACACAAGATAGAGGTGCATCTTTCGTCAAGTACATATTTGGTTTCGATGGTATTGATAAATTCTCTGAGAGGGTATGAAAAATTCTAGACAAATGTGTAGACATCTATGAATTCCAATTTTCTGGCATAAGTAGAGAAGTCAACTTGTGAAAGTATTTTATTTCTAGCAGTTTGCTCAGTTTCAAAAGGATACCTCATCCTGCACTCACACATACTACTTTAATCTTTGTAAAGAATAGCTGATATATTTTTAAGAATCCATATGGAATAACATCAAACTTAACTTAAAGGGACATCTTATTCTTAGTGTCTATCCTACTCTCTACACTAGACTGAGCATGACCTTGTGTATTTGTGCATTTTCCTTCAAATTTTGGTGTGTTCCATTTCCTTAATGCTTTCTCATTTTATCTACTTATAAGAGGAAAAATATAAAGAAATATTAATTAAGAAAACATTGTTTTAATCTGATATTAATCAATATGAAGCATATGACCAAGCTGCGGGAGGAGAAAAGAAAAGAAGAATATACAGTCTTAGATTTTAAGCAAAAAAATTCTATGGGTAGAAACTTTGTGATTCATCATCATTACCACATCCATTTTCTCAATCAACATCGACAATAAATATGGAAGAGTTTATAAAGAAAATGATGTCTGCACTAACTAGTCATCTTGTTCCTATTATTGTTGAGCAGGTGAAAGCATCGTTTATGGGTCTTATATTATATGAATGATTGTTAATTTTTTAGTATTTAGTATTTTCGATTTAATATATTGAAGTAATGCATAAGAACAATTTTAGCAACAAATTTACCGACTATTTGATCGTTGCTGTAAAAAGAATGTTGGCGACGTATCAACGTCGAATTATTAAAGGCCTTATATGTTGTTAAAAAATAAGTTGCGATGGAATTTTTGTTGCAAATATATCCAAAATATATAAATGAATTATTAAATTAGCAATAAAACTATGTAAATATAATGACGAATGTTTCCGTTGCAGACATGAGGAAATAGAAATATATTGTCACTATGACGTCGCTAAAATTGAGAACAAACATCATTTTTCGTCATAAAATTATGAAATTAGCAACAAAAATACATAAACATAATGAAGAATCTTTATGTAGCTAAAATATGGCGACAAAAGTTATTCATCATTATGCTGTCACTAAACATGTGACGGAACTCATTTTTTTCACTAAGAGATTCCTGATGAGCATAATAGGAACAATCAATATTCAGTAGCTAATCCGTTGCTAATCTTTATTAGTGACATATTTTTTTCATAAAGTGACGGATTGTGGCCGTCGCTAAACACTGTTTTTTTTATAGTGATTATCTTAGACATAAATTTACATAATCAAAAGATTAGGGTTAGGGTTAGGGAGACATCCATGGATTCTTGAAGAAATAGGCACAAAATCAACAATACATGACAATAGGAAGCCCATGATGTAATAACATAATTAACATAAGTCTAACATTGGATACATTCATCATCTCGAACCAATTCATAAGCAAGATCAAATATTTAGGGAATTTGGGTGAAGAACATAGATAAACACAAAATCCATTAAATAACATAAGTTGCCCACAAATTCACCCTTTATTAACACTAAGTAATCACAATTCATGATAATTAACACACAGTTTCAGTTTTAGAAGGAAACCCATTTGATGAGAAAATTCTTGAATTTGGGTGATTTTATATCATCTTTGAATGGACATCTTGGAGAAAGGAATCAAAAGGGTAAAAGAATCCATATATTATGAATACTTTAGCCACGCATTTGTGTAGATAACTTGGGCTTTTTGGTATTACTCTTCAAGCTTCAATGTTTCTTCAATGGAGGATGGGTAGAGAGAGATGAAGAGCTTTTGGGTTTTGATTTGGAGATCTAATTTGAGTGGGTAAAAAGAGGTCTAAACTGATTTTAAAACAATTTATTACCCTCCCCTAAAAAAAAAAGACCCCTCACCTAATTTGACTTTTTAGTGAAGTGATAGTTGACTTCAAAATTTATAATTTTTGTCACGAAACAAGTCCGCGACGCAGAGCTATTCCCCAAAGATTTTCAAATTTAATTTTTGAGACAGTAGAGTTCGCAAAATTTCCACGACGTAGACAAAACATTTTCGTCCTTTGTATAATAAGTCTGCGACGTGAACTGTTTTTATGTAAGTGAAATTGGTTATTTCCATAGGAAGCTTGTTCTCCAATAGTTGGGCCCTTCTTAAGGACCACCCCTTGAGGGGGTCCTACCTTGATGTTTTTACCCTATGAACATTATTTTATCTATTTAATGTATTTTCCAAGTATTAGACTTCATCAAACACTCCAAAACCTTTACAAGACTTAAGGATGTTTACTAGTTAAATTTCACTAGTTTCAGGACGTCATGGTCGTCCTTGATTTTTAGTCTCTCATACTTCTAAATCAATATTATTACCTTAGAATAGGTCTGGAAACATCATAAGTATTTCGCTGAATCTTAATCAAAAGTTTGGAGGTTCAAATTGGATGAATCCATATCAATCAAAAACTAAAGAAATAATTATCTACTTATACACATTAGTATTAAAAGTCAAATATATATATATCTATACATACATATATATATATATATATATATTTATATAGATTGACCATATTTATTGACACATAAGCAACAAAATTTGTATATTGCCTATCAAAGTAGTGTCATCGATTGCAAATGATTTTGAGTAAAAGGACATTCCAAAACATTATTTAATCAAAGATATTTATGTAATATATGTTATTACATTAAACGCGATGAGATGTTTTTGTAAATTTTAATTAACTTATCAAGTGCACAACTAATTGTTTAAGATGTAAAATATTTTGATTTTGTATCTAGAGGTCTTGATTAGGAGAAAAACTCTCGCAATTGATGAATAAAATGTTTGTATCACATTTAGAAAATACAAATATATACAATAAAGAAATTACATATCTTTTCTAAAGACTTTTGTGATGAATAATTATATTTAAATGAAGAATAAATAACAAAAAGTATACACATATAATATATTGTAGGGTTGTACCCACTTGAAAATAATTTTACTATAAAATGTTCAAATGTAGGTCATTGAATTAGTTCACCAAATTTTAAAATATATCTTTGTCCTACATATCAAATTAAATCAAGTAAAATGTTGCAAACAATTAAGAGAAATTAGTAATCCTCCTCGATCATACTCATCAATACATAATGTATTTCAATATTCTTTACAATATTCCTATATGTACAAATTTCTTCAGTCTCACTTTGCAATCAATCCTCTTTCATTTACATTCTCAAACAACCCAAGTTATCATCTTCAATGTAAGTTTATTCATCAACCTTCTGTATTCATTTTATAAAAGTAATCAAAGTCAAGTTCTTTTTTTTTCATAAATAAAAAATATTGATCATCTATAATTTTTGTGGGGTTCTTTAATCTTAGATTTGAGATTTGATTATTTTATAAATTTTTTATATTTATTATAAAAGATTGATATTTTTTCATTCTAGACTACTGATGGAATGCAAAAAGAAAAGGCCATCAAGATTAGAGGCATTCTTCAAGAGATGATGGAGAATTATGATGTTCCTGAAAGATCCTTTAAACTAGACCTTGCCTCCTTATCTACCTATCAATTAGGAATTTCTACTTCATCCATAGACCAAAGAGAGACAACTAATTTCATGGATTCTTCGAATTTTGCTGAAAATGGGTTGCATTAGTACCTTCTCAGGTTCCTGAACACGAGTTTTACAAATTTTCTGCTAATAGATTGCCGAAGAAATTTCAAATTGGTCAATGTTGGGCGATATACATTGATAAAGATTTATTTCCTTGGTACTATAGGAAGATAAATAATATAGATCTTCTCCTTTAAGTTTTTGTTGCATGTGGCATTGTTTATTGCGTGTCTACTCCCTAAAAGTACAATTATTGGCATGATAAATCATTTAATGTGGTTTCATGGTACTTTCAATGCTTTTTCCTTAAGTTTAGTGTGTGTCTAAGGCCTTTTTGTAGTAGTTTTAATGTATTTTTATCTATGTTTGCAGGAAAACTATCCAAAATGAAAACGCTTAAGACTGTGCTGAAATCAGTGCAAGTGATGAACTATGGAGGCATCGACGGTCCGTCGACCCATCAATGGTTCGTCGACCCATCGACGGTCCGTAGGTGGTGATCGTCTACTGGAATTTCAAGCTGATGAAGTTAATTGGGGAATTCTTACTAAAGTGAGGGGCTATGGAAGGATCGACAGTCCTTGACTGATCAACGGACCGTCCTGGTATATCGTCTATGGTAACAAAATGTAGTCCCAGTACTCGACTTGAAGAAACCACTATGTAGGGAGGAACGGAGGCATCGACAGACCGTTAGTCCGTCGACGGACAGTGCTGTTGGTCCGCAGATTGTAACAGAAACGATGGAAAAGTGGAGGCTAAAAAAGATTCTAAGTGTGGAACGATGGAGGATGTTGACGATACATCGTTCCATCGACGGACCGTTAGTTGGGTCGTCGACTGAAGACGCGTTTTGGACAGAATTTTCCTTAACTAGTACTCTTTTTATTTCAGGACATTATTATTATAAATAGTACTAAAAACCTCTTTTTTGGGGTTAGACTATTTATTATTTTGCATAGTTGTATAATTGGAAGTTGAACTTTGGTTTTTGGGAAATACTTCAATTTTCATGATTCAACTCTTACGATACTTTCGTTAATTCAAGTGATATTGCTAGATTTACTTCAAACTAGTCAAAGTAAGTACATTGAAGTCTTATTTAATAAATATGATTTGTGTAATTATATGCATGGGTAACTAAATCCAAAATTAGGGTTGTGGGAATCATGGTTAATTAACAAAGTAAAACCAGCTAAATAACAATTCTAGAATAGTTTCTTGCATGTATTGATAATTCTTTCTTTTAGAAGACCTTTTAACGGTGGCACACGTTGGAACTCGCCTTTTTGTTACTTGCCGGACTAAGGAGGTAGTAAATAATAAAAGAATGATCAACGTAGATTTAGTATATACAATCTAATAGGCTAGTTTAAATTGGTGCGAAGTAGTAACGTAGCCATACATTGAATATGATGCTTAATTTTAGGTAAAGGTAAGGTTTAGTAATGTAGATACACGTAGCTGAACCAAGGTACAGAGTGAAATTCTCTATTTGCCGGACCAGGGAATTTGAAATACATAACTTACCATTTTTCATGCAAGATAATAGGAATGAATTATTATAGCTAGAATTACCTTGTTATGAACCTTTGGGGAACACTTACACCCTAGTTACCCTAATCACATCATAAACATAAAACTTATAAACTTGCTACTTTTTTACATAGATATAATTAAACACTTTTGTTGCGCAAACCCCCCCTATTAATTATTTTCATAAAGGACTTGACTAAATAGACGTAATCGTAGATTAAAGTTAAGTCTAAATCAAGTTCCTCGTGTGGTCGACCCCAACCGAACAATTGGGTTCTTTATTTGATATGACCTCTTATATTTCTTTAGGGAAGTATAATTTGAGCGTATCAAATTTTTGCGGCATTGCTGGGGAAAGTGGATTTTAGATCAACTTTAAATACAAATACCGAAGTTTAGTCAATAATATCCTAATTTTACTTTCTCTTTTTGTTTTTGTTCATCGCAGGTATAAATCAAGTGATGTCATGTACACATCATCGAGGAGAACCAATACATTTACCAAATCCAGAACTAAGTTGTACACTTCGAAGAATGAGCAATCCACGCAAACCCTGCTAGTCTTGGTGATGAGATCGACCGTCAACTTCCACCACCTGTTGATTCTCATAATCATGTGTTGTTTGAGAATCCTGGTGAATATGATTTGAGGAGGCAACCTACCACCCCATGCACTCAAGAGTACTATAGGGGAAATGTTAACATCACTCACTCTGATGGGAGACTTGTCTTACCTCCTCAATACGATTGCGGGTGGTTCTTATGGGTAGTGTACATATGCATAGATCGCTGAGAAGTTAGAGAGTATCCGAAATAATAAATCTTTGAGCACTAGGCAGTTGGATACTTGGAGAAACACTTTTGCAGTGCAAGCTTCACATAACCCAGCCACATATGAGATTCGTGAAGACATGGATTAAAGCATGCCCGTGGGGTGTAAAAAAGGTAAATGTGGTGAACTACTTGGCTAAACCACCACCTCCGGCTGATGAGTACTAGAATAAGGAGGACTCTTATGCAGTAAATGAGCATAAAGGGGGTTTCCGACAAAATACCCAAAGCTCCAAGCTGGAAAATTGGCGCCAAGGTCAAGGAATGAAGGTCGAAACTATAGGAATTACAACCAAGAGGGTCACTATGTTCGAGATGGCAACTACAACCGCGACAACAATTTCAACCAGGATAACTATTGTAATAGAAACAGTTGGAGTCGTCACTATGTTCCACCTCAAAATCGAGAAATTGCTCATAGGGATGGTGGAGGTACTATGGCGCAAGTTTAGGATATGTTGGAGAAGATGATGAGAAGGTTTGATGCTAGCGATGAGCACGCCAAAGAGTTTAGAAGTGATTTAGAGAATATTGGGCAAAATGTGAATGCACATACCATCTCAATCAAGAATCTTGAGTTGCAAATGCCCCAATTGTCTTCTATTGTTAACCCACGCCAACTGCGTACTCTTCCTAGAAATACTGTCCAAAATCAAAAAAATGATGGACATTGTATGACATTGACCACTCGAGGTGTTAATCAAATCATTGACCCACCTATGCAGTCTGGCGTAGAAAAAGATATAAAAGGAGTTGATAAGGTAGAAGAAGTTAGTGATGAGTTGTAGACAAGACGGGGAAAGAAGTTGATGGACCCCAAAAGGTGACCCCCAATCGTGGACAACCACCACCATTCTCGCAGAGGTTAGTGAAACAGACCGAGGATAGTAAGTATCGGAGTTTTGGTACTATGTTAAAACAACTTTCCATAATTGTTCATTTGATAGATGCTCTTGAAAAAATGCCCGGTTACGCCAAGTTCATGAAAGATATGTTCACTAAGAAGAGATCAGTCAGTTTTGAGGATAATTATCGGATGCAACATTGTAGTGCTATTTCTACAAGGTCTCTTGTGCAAAAGAAAGAAGATCTGGATGTTTTCACTATTACATGTACACTAAGGTTTTTATACTTTGCGAATGCATTATGTGATCTTGTGGCAAGCATAAATCTCATGCCTCTCTCTCTTTACACGAAGTTGGGTTTGGGTGACCCAAAGCCTATTGCGATGCGGTTAATGATGGATGATCGAATGGTGAAGAGGTAAACTTAGATACTCCACAATGTGTTTGTGAAGATAGAGCCAATTATATTTCCAGCCGATTTTGTGAGTCTTGATTGTGAGGTCGACTTTGAGTTGCCTATTATTCTTTGGAGGGCATTCCATGCTACGGTTCAAGCCTTGGTTTATGTGGAGAAAGGGAAAATAAAGTTTCTGCTGAATAATAAAGAAGTGACTTTTAACATTTGTAGGTCCACGAGGCAGAGTGGTGAGGTCCAATCGGTATCTGCCATATCTTATAGAGTTTAAAGTTTGTCTAAGGTACAAACAGAAGAATGTCAGGGTGTTGAGCCACTAGCGGAAGTGATATTTAATTTTGAGAGTGATTGTATTGAAGAGTATGGGTCATTGGTTGCAGCACTTGATCGAGGTGATGTAAGGTTCAAAATAAAGAAGTTAGAGTTAGATATGGAGTATCAGAAGTCTCAAACCGCAAAACCATCTATAGAGAAGGCTCCAAAATTGGAACTTAAGGATCTATCACCTCATATGAGGTATGTGTTCTTGGGAAAAGGTTACACTTTAACGATAATTATTGCGTCAGATTTGAATGCGCATCAAGTTGAGTGTTTGATTGAAGTGTTTAAGAGGTACAAAAGAGCAATTGGGTGGACTATTGCGTATATTATTTGGATCCAACCCGATATTTTCTCAGATAAAATTCAACTCATGCCCGATTATAAATCAAGTATTGAGCACCAGTAAATCCACTTATGCAAGAGGTAGTGAAGATGGAGAAAAATAGGCTTGTTCCGATGAGGCTGGTGACCGTATGGAGAGTGTGTATGGATTACCGGATATATAATGCATGGACCTAGAAGGACTATTTGCCTATGCCCTTCATGGATAAGATGTTTGATACGCTTGCAGGAAAGGGGTGATACTGTTTTCTTGATGGTCACTCGGGTTATAACCAGATCTCTATTGCAATAGAGGATCAAGAGAAAACCACTTTCACCTGCCCTTATGGAACTTTTGCGTTCAAGAGAATTTCGTTTTGGTTATGAAATAGACCGGTTACTTTTAAGAGATGTATGATGTCGATAGTCTCTTATATAGTAAAAGACACTATTGAGGTGTTTATGGACAATTTCTCAGTGGTTGGTTAATTCTTTTGAGTGTTGTTTGAGTCACTTGGTCGAGGTTCTTAAAAGGTGTGAAGATTGCAACCTTGTGTTTAATTGGGAAAAATGCCACTTCATCGTGGAAAAGGGTATTGTATTGCGCCATCGCATCTTAGAGAAGGGTATAGAGGTTGATCGAGCCAAAGTTGAGGTAATAGAGAGACATTCTCCACCCATATCTGTAAAAGTTGTGAGGAGTTTTCTTGGGCATGCGGGCATCTACCGGAGGTTCATCAAGGATTTTTCAAAGATTTCACATCCTCCGTACAAGTTACTTGAGAAAGAGTGTAAATTTAATTTTGATGAATCCTGTTTGAAGGCATTTTGTGAGTTGAAGGAAAAGTTAGTGTCTCCGCCCATTATTTTTCTTAGGAAGAGAGCAAACCATTTGAAGTGATATGCTATGCGAGTGGAGTTATTCTTGGTATGGTAGTTGGAAAAAGAAGGGATAAAATCCTTCACCCAAGTTATTATGCCAGTAAAGCCCTTAATGAAGCCCAAAAGAACTACACTTTGACTAAAAAAGAGCTCCTTGCAGTGTTTTTTGCTTTCGAGATATTTCGCTCCTATTTGCTTGGAACGAGAGTCATAGAGCGTACCGACCATTCGTCATTGAGATATTTCATGGAAAAAAAGGATGAGAAGACAAGGTTGATTATATGGGTAAGAAGGATGAGAAGCATAGATTGATTAGATGGGTACTACTATTGTAAGAATTTGACTTTGAAGCGAAAGATAGAAAAGGGACCGAAAATCAAATTTTGATCACTTGTTAAGATTAGAGGATGAAGCTATGCGAGAATTAGGTGAAAAGGCTGAAATTGATGACAAATTCCCTGATGATCATGTATTGGCCGCTTCTCAAGACTTGGTTCCATGGTTCGCCGATTTTGCTAATTACTTCGCTAGTGATATCGTCCCATTGGACTTGTCCTTTCATCAAACGAAAAAGTTCATGCATGATGTGAAAAAGTTCTTTTGGGATGAAACATATTTATATAGGAATTGTGCCGATGGTCTTATTTGTTGGTGTGTACCGGAAGTTGAGATGTTGAGTGTTTTGGAGGCATGTCTCTCTTCGTCTGCGGGTGGGCATCAAAGTGGTATCCGGATTCAATTTGTCTACTGTTGGCGGACCATCCACCAAGATGCTCATGATTTCGCCAAGGCATGTGATAGGTGTCAAAGAGATGCCAGTATCCTAGAAGGCAAGAGCTCCCTTTAAATCCCATTCTTGTGATTGAGTAGTTTTATGTGTGGGGCATTGACTTTATGGGCCCTTTTGTGAGTTATTATGGGATTAATTATATTCTTGTGGTGGTTGATTATGTGTCAAAATGGATGGAAGGCATAGCACTTGAAAATAATGAAGGTAAAAGTGTCACTGCATTCATGAATAAGAATATATTTATCAATTTGTCACCCCAAGGTCCATTATTAGTGTTGGGGGATCTTACTTTTGCAACAATATGTTCAAAGGATTATTGGTGAAATATGTGGTTCGACACAATGTAGCCACTCCTTACCACCCTCAGACTAGTGGGCAAGTTGAGGTATCAATAGAGAAATCAAGCAGATTCTGGCGTAAACAGTGAATGCCAGTAAAACGGATACGTCAAGGAGGCTTGATGATGTTCATTGGGCCTATCGGCATACAAGACTCCCATAGTATGTCCCCACACCAACTTGTTTAGAGGAAGGCTTGTCACCCGCCGGTTGAGATAGCGCATAAGGACATATAGGCAATGAAGAATCAAAAAATTGATTAGAACGAGGCAGCAGAACAAAGGTTGAATGGGCTAAATGAGCTTGATGAGTTTATCTTAAAGTAATATGAACTCAGCCTTTACAGAGAAAAAATAAAGAATTACCATAAACAAAATATTGAGAAGTGCGACTTTGTGGTTTGGGATGTTGTTCAACTCTAGGTTGCGCTTTTATTCCGGGTAAAATCAAGTCCAAATGGACTGGTCCATTCTTGATCACTCATGTATTCCCACATGGTGCGGTTGAGTTGAAGAACAAGGAGGTTTTAATGTTCAAGGTGAACGAGCAAAGAATAAAAATATATCTAGGGCATGCTGATAATGTTAACGAAGTGATTAAGGCATATCATCTTGATGAAGTCTAAGTATTGAAAATTCTTGCATCATGCTGCGACATCAAATCAAGTTCTGATTGTGGGTCAACCCAATATGTATCCTCTAGCCACCAATAGGTTTTTCTTAATTTTATTGGAGTAGTTGCATTATTTCTGTTTTTTTTTACTTAATGTCATGTACAAATTTTCTTTGATTTTCTTTTAGAAGTTTTTGCTAGAGAGTAGACTAGGGTAAGTGTCTAAATAGTATCCATAAAACACAAAAAGATTAGCTTATTTGTTTTTAAATGTGCTGGGACCAAATCACCAGAAATCTACAGAAATTGGTCTGGTGTACTGATCGAAGGACCAATCGACGGACCATCGATATAGTCCATAGATCCCAGTTATGTGTTTCATTTTTTTCTAAGTTAGGGAACTGTCGATAGAACAATTAACAGAGCATCGATTGACTTATAGTCCGTCGACGAAGAATCGTGAGTTCCACCGACGCAATAACCTGACCCGACCCGACCAGCTATATATTAATTTTAAAACTTTTCAATAACCCCCACCCATTTAAGATCCCTTTCCAAACGGTTTCCCAACCCATTTTCGTTCAACTCTCCTACTCACTCACACATTTAATACCCATTAATCAACTCTTGATTCCCATCTTCCACAAAATTCCCCTCAGTCCCAAAACATTTCTCTACTCACGTCCCATCATCTTCAATCCTCTTTCTTGTCGGTGTTCAAAGGTAGGCTCGGTGTTGTTTCGTGCACAAATTCATCTCCCCATTCACTCCACTACTATACACAGGTATGTCATTCTAATTTTCCAATGAATTCTCGTTAATTTGCATGCGAAATTGATAAAATATGTATGTGGGTCTTGACTTTGGGAAGAAAATGCATGAGTAACCTGTTAAAATTGAATTCCTAGTCCATTAGAATAATGAAAAGTCAATCGGTTGGGGGTGTTAGTGTCTGTGAACTATTTATGAGTATTGTTGTTTTCTGACTTAGGGTTTTATGGTCTTTAAGAATCTAGGATTGAAATTGCAATAATCGAACACTATATGGTGTGTTAAATGCTATATGAACTTGATGTGTCATAATTTGCTTGACATTGTTCTTTGTGGGTGCCAACAATGTCTTACGAAAATCTGTCTCTGACCGAGACTACGAGACCCCATCATCGGACCGTCGGTCAATCGATGGACCTTCAATGGGGTCAATTTGTAGCTACTACCCCAATTTGTCTAACTCTTGAATGACAGATGTCGTAGGGACGTCGATTGATCGACGGACCATCTTGCATGTCGGTCGTCTATAACAGACCCCTACTTGGTGAGGGTTTCTATATTCTATCTAAGTGACTACACACGGGGGTGGTCGATGGTCCGTCGAATTATCAACGGACTATCTTTAACTTCCTTCGTCTCTCGCAGTACCTTTGTTTTTGAAACTTTCTTAAAATTTTTACTATGTGTCCATCGACGGACCCTACTGACGGACCGTCGTTCCATCGACGCATCGTCGATAGTGCCCGTCGGTCATTCCTGCAGTTCTGTACTTCAACCCTCTTTTTGTGTTCCCCCTTTGGTTTTTGTTTATTTTCAGTGTGTTGAATGATTATATTGGTACTAATAACTTTCCTTTACAGGTAGAAATGGACCCTAAGACCGAGTTAGTGTAATCTCGAGGACATTCAATGTCCATGGAATCATTACATCGAATGGTGTTTGGCTCATTGGAAGATATGCGTGATCAAGACTATGTGCTACCAGGCACCCTCACACCAACACTTGGTGCTAGGACCACTCGAGGCACGCCCAGGAAGTTTTCATCAACTGAAGTTACTGCCTCCCTTTATATTAATGAGCACACACTAACTGGCACACTGTCTGGGTTTGCTGTGATTTCTTAGGGAGCGTTTATCTCCGAAGAGACATCCAAGTCTTAGAGAGTATCGGGCTCCGAGGAGGCTTCCGGATCTTAGGGAGCATCAGGATCGCATTGTGTCACTGTTCCTGTAGCACCTTCCCATTTTTTCTCGTCTGATTAGGCCAATAGTGTGAATTCTACTTCCGCACCCCACTTCGACGTCCCTACACCGGTTGCTAATAAGCCAACCTGGTGGTGCTTAGAATGCCAATACAAAGTGTACAAAGATGCAAAGCTTCTGAACGATAAGGGGTCATTACTCGGACCCTAAGAGTTGAGCGGCGAGTTCTTACCGGGAGTATTCCCACGATGCTGGCTATAAATGACCTCTTCACCCGCCATCAGCTAGATTTGTTGTCTCGGAGCGTGGGATGCTACATAGAGGAGGTGGTGCGAGATTTCTATGTGTCTTACATTCAAAATTTCAGTGCTCCTTTTCATAGGTAGGTGGATATCTCCTTGCCCACCATTCGCCAGTTCTTATAAGGTCCTAATAATGATACCATTAGGTCCACCCCTCACCCCCAACTGTTGAAGCTGTAAAGGAGGGCTATTTCCAGCGTGATACGTTGGTGAGAGAGACCACAAAGAAGTGGATAGACCAGAACATTTTGTCGATGCTGAGGGTGCAGATTTTGTGTTGGAGCCTAGAGGCGTCATAAAAAAACCAACATCACATATGCGGAAAAATTCATCTGGATATTGGTCCGTCACTGCTTATCCCCTACTGCTGCTGACAACATTGTTACATAGGATAGAGTAGTATTTGTAGCTACTATGGTTACGAGATTCGAGGTGGATTTTCCGAGACTGTTGTTGGCAATCATTCATGAGAGAGCCTTTAAGGCCACCACCACTTAAACTTTTCCCGGCATGATTTTTTTAGCTGTGCAGGTCTGCTGGAGTGCCCATTTGGAGCATTGACGTTCTCAGGACTCCTACTGGGATAGTTGATATCAGTCTCATCCGAGATGAGGCAAATAAGGCGGCACACCACAGAGGGCCTACAGTAAAGGTTCAGCTGCTAGGTGAGAAATTTGCGTATACGGTAGAGCAAGCTCACGGGGATGATCAGGCTACATCATAGCCTACCGACAATACCCGAGTTGAGTCTATCCTAGGTACTAGCACAGCCCCGAGATCCTCCCACTCGACTCCATTCTAATTGCTAGGGTCCAGAATTTAGAGGCCCATATTGCCACACTTATGCATCATATCCAGCCTTGGATGAAGAAGTCCATTGTTGAGGCGGATGATCGGATGGAGAAGAGGATTGCACAGCAGACTGAGATGAAGATTATGGCAGTCCACCAGCGCCTTGATACGTTTGATTTGAGAGTTCTTGCCTGGCAAGCCCCTACTACTGATTTGACTACCCTCCAGGCTGTTGTGGCATGTCTAAGGGCTCATGTGGATATCATTCTGGATAAGCGGGTACTTGAGCCTAAGCCCACTTATGCGTAGCCTGCTGAGGATACGGTGCTTGCTACACTATTTCAGACCACCGCTGCTCCACCGTCTCCGCCATCTAATCATTCCAAAAGGAAACGGTCCAGAGAGGGTGATGAGGCTCGTGCTAGAAAGAGAGAGCATATTGAGTTGGAGGATGCAAGGAGGGCCTCGTTGATATATGAGAAGGCCTGGCAGATGAGGGATCATGATTTAGTTGCTGGGGCATCTAGCTTCAGGATTGCTGATGTTAAGAGGAGCACTATTGAGGTTGCTTACATTACTGGGGACACTACCGATAGTGTCCCTACTACTGAAGGAGCGAGTTCTTGGAAACCGGACCCGCCATCTTGTTGATCGTCGGTGCTATGCGCCTTAAGTTTGCTTCACCTACCACCTTGTTTTACTTTTCTTATGCATTGAGGACAATTGCTTGTTTCATTGTTTTAAGGTGGTTTAAATGGAAAATGACTGCTAGGGTGAAGTTTGAGTAACCCAACTCACGATCCTCTCTTTGGGTATTTTTGCCTGTGTTTTTTTCCGAGAGATTTATTATTTTACTGTTGAACCGTCACATTTAAAACCCTGTACAAAGTTTGAATGTGAAATCTGAAGCATGATGGCTAAATATAATGACATCCCATTTTAAAAGGAATGCTTGCATGATTAGGCATAAGGAATAATGAATGTGTTGGCTCTAAGCATGATATAGAGATACACAATTGCATGACCCTCAATCTAACGCTCGTACTAGGTGTCCTATAATCTCGTAGGGTAATGAGGTGTTAAGAGAGTGTGAGGAATGTTGAATATTCCACCATAGGTACTTAGCTAGAAATTGCCCGGTTAGCCCTGCTAAAAGTAATTTGTGTTAGACACTGTTGCATGTAATCTTTGTTAGACAATTAGGAAAAGATCATAGGCCCTTGTTCAAACTACCAATGGTTAGCCTAAATGAGAGAAAACAAATGATATTAATACTTTTTTTTATCCAAAAGATTTGAGCTTACAATGGACCTTTCTTTTATACCCCAACTCATCTTTTCGTGGTACAATGTGTTGGCCCTTGTCCTTCCTTGGACATGTGCACCTCAACTTATGCCAAAACCATAAGTTGAGGGTGGTTAATGCATAAACAAATCTCATTTTTTCCCTTACCCAACATTGAGTATTGTGTACCTTGACTCATGGAAAAACCATGATGGTGGCTATTATGAGGAATGTTTCGAAAAGTGTGGTTAAAATAATTAATGAAAAGAAAAAAAATGAAAGAACAAAAGAAAAGTGACTCAATCAAAGTTGAAATCAAGTGAAAATTTGAAAATAAAAATAAAAGAAGAGTCATTTGCATAAAAGGACAAATAAAGGAGAAAATAAGGCAAAGAATACACGAAAAAGGATTAATAGGGCATAATAAATGATGAAAAGGTAGGACACTTAGCCGTTATGTCAAGGAGGGCGACAAGTCACTAAAATGCATCAAAATGTACCCTAACTGAACCTGAGCCTATGTTTCAAGCCAAGAAAGTCCTATCGTGATCCTGAGAGTCTAATATGATTAACTTGAAGCAGTAAAAAAGGACAAGACTATGGCGACAAGTAACAATTAGGTGTAATATTTTTCTAAGATTTATATCATTCATAGAGGCAATGAAAATAATCGTGATTGATAGCCAGATGATAGCGAGAGCTTAAATGAGGATACTTTTGTACAAAGGCATTGTAGTGAGTCATAGTGCATCGCTTGAGGATAAAAAATGAATTTAAGTTGAGGGTGTTGATGTGTCGTGGTTTCCCAGTACTTTTAATGTTTTTTCCTTAAGTTTAGTGTTTTTCTAAAGAATTTTTTTAGTAATTTTAATTTAATTTTATCTGTGTTTGCAGGAAAATAGTCCAAAATGGAGACGCTAAAGACTATGCTGAAATCAGTTTCCTTCGACCCATCGACGGTCCATAGGTGGTAATCATCGACTGGCGGTTCATGTTGCTGAAATAAAATCGGCTAATTCTGGCTAAAGTGTGGGGTTATTGAAAGATCGACGGTTCGTCGACTGATCGGCGGTCCGTCGACTTAACAACGGACCAACCTGGTAAATCTTCGATGGTAAAAGAAAGTTGCACAGTACCTGACTTGAAGGAACCATAAAGTATGGAGGAATAGAGACATCGATGGACCATAATTCATCGACGGACCGTGCTGATGGTCTGTTGATTGTAATAGAAAGGATACGAAAGTGGAGGCTAAAAAAGATTCTAAGTGTGGACCGACGGAGGCTGTCGACCGTGTGTCATTCAATCTACGGATCGTCAGTTCGCTCATCGACTGAAGACATGATTTGGACCGAACTTTCCTTAATTATAACTCGTGTTATTTTAGCACTTTATTATTATAAATAGGAGTAAAAACCTCATTTTTTGGGTAAGACGCTTTACTATTTTTCATACTTGTGTTATTGGAAAAAATTAAGAGAATTTGAAGTAATAGAGGTCATGAGTATGAGTCAAATGAGTTTTATTCATTTGTTAGAGAAATGGGAATAACTCATGAAAATAATCCTCCTTACTCTCCTTCATCTAATGGAGTAGCAAGAGGAAAAATACAACTTTTATGGAATTTACTAATGTTATGCTTATTGTGTCAGATGCACCTCTAAATTTTTGGGGTGAAGCTATCTTAACATTTTTTTATGTGTTGAATTGTGTGCCTCATAAAAAGTCTAAATTGACACCTTCTGAATTGTTGAGAGGTCACAGGTTAAGTTTGAAAAAATCTAAGAGTTTGGGGTTGTCTAGCCTTAGTGAGACTAATGGATCCCAAGATTACAAAGATGAGTAAGAAAATTACTACTTGTGATTTCTTAGTTATGCTTCAAATAGTACTATCTTTAGATTTTTTAATCTTGAGGATAACATTGTGATAGAATTAAGTGATGCTAGTATTTATGAAAATTAGTTTCCTTTTGAATCTAAAATTACTGGCGGTCAACTTATTGAACAAAATATAATGTCACTACTTAGTTCTTCTACTTCAACTTCTAAAAAAAGAAGTTAATGATATTCAGTTTAAAATATGTAAAAAAGCTGTGGTAGAACAATATTGTAGTCCTGATTTTTATGTGATTTTTAAGAAAATTACCACTATGCATGCAAGATACTATGAATGAATTGTTATATCTAGAATTACCACGTTATGAACCTATGGTGAACACTTACACCCTAGTTTCTCTAGTCACTTGATAAAAGCAAAAGTGATAAACTTGCTTATTGTTTTACTTAGATATAATTGAACACTTTTGTTACGTGAACCCCCCCCCCTTTAATTAATTGTTTTCGGAAAGGACTTGACAAAATAGACATAATCATAGATTAAAGTTAAGTCTAAACCATTTTCCTTGTGGGATCAACCCCAACCAAACAATTGGGTTTTTCACTTGATACGACCGCTTATACTTCTTTAAATAAGTATAATTTGAGCTATCAATAAACCAATGCCAATTGGTTGTGGAATTATTAAATTTATAAATAGTAATATGAAAAAATGCAGTGTAACTAAAAACCCTTCACATGTAGTAGCTACATGACCTTTGATATTTTGACAGTATAAAAAAACTGGAGTGCCTAACTGATGAAACGTAATAATATAGTAGATTTTTAATATAAGATTGTTCAAATAGTTGGCGTTTATGATAATTATGTAGATGTTAAGTTCTCAGCGTTGGTAAAAGGCTTCAAGTTTGCCTACAAGGCTCGAGTGGGAGAAGAATAGGCTGACAAAGTAGTGGAAATATGTATATCGGAGCATCTCAATTTCTGTCATCAAATTCCTGTTTTTCGCCTGACAAAAGAGAGTAGCTTGCATGGTTTCCGGGAGCTTGATCCAGCAAGCATGCCTCTTTATTTATTGTGTACTGATTGAAGCATCAAACTTTTCTTTTGTTTATCATAGACCAAAATGAGTTTTTATAGATTTCTAACACTCAATTCTGTCACAAAAGAAATTGAGATTTTTAATATATTATTCATATTGTTTTATTTTTTAATGATAGTTTAAAAAGTTTATCTCTTTAATACAATCCATATTTACTTATACTTAGCAAATTAATTAGAGAATGTTGCTAGTGCAATCACTACAAAGTACTATGTCACATCCTCCTAAAGAAATAAAGTTGGGTGGGACTACATCTTCAAAAGAAAACCCTTGGCCATGTGAAGTGTACATGACATAGTTTCTAGCTAACTCTGTCAGTCTTATAGGAGGTCGACAACTCACCTTGTAACCGATATATCTAACAATACTATTATCAATGAAGTTGTATGTCTTTCCAAATTATACGTGTATGTCCAGATACCTATTCTTCACGGTTCATTTGACCAAAATAGGGTTTACCTCCATATGATTGCCTGAGACTGAACATAGACACCAACTTCTTGCATCTCTTGTTTTATCTGACCTTCAATTATTATATTGCAAGCGATATACTCAACTTTTGCATTAGCTTCTTCCTATTACCTGATTAGGTTCAAGTTCTCCTATGAGATAGCTTAGTTGTTTCCTCTTGAATTGATGTACAGGTCCATACATATCTCCACATGTAAAACGCAAGTGATGGTTCTTCATGTATTCAGAAATCTAAGGGCTCAACCTGTTAGAGGTAGTCCTAGTTTTCATCATGTTAGTGCACTTAACAACATCTGCATTCCAATACGGTAGAAGGTATTTTGGTTCTTATTAAGGCATACCTTAATATCCTTCTTTTGAATTATTTATTAGTCAATGTCAAACCTAAGAGAGGTGAGCTGAAAACTCTTAACAATACTTATCTCTTCTTTTAATTCCCCCAAAAAATTGGAAACAAAATGAGACTGAACAAGAGTAGGATTTCTTATAAACATTTGAGTTTAAGATCTTCAAATTTGTATAGAATAATATCCAAATGTTCATACATTTTGAACTTATTAAACTCCTCCTCTATATAATTTAAGTCTCCCACACCAAATCTATCACATACATTCTTTGTGAATTTGGACGAAGTCCAAAACCATAGTCAAAACTAATGATTGATATCATTCCCTATCCAAATCATTCAAGCAAAGAGCATCAGACTCCACTTTTTCGTTCTCAGCCGTTCTATAAAATATCTCTCAAATTTTCAAACCATAACTTAGGAGGAAGAATGATAACAATCTAGAGCCCGTTATGTCGATTATGTTTAGCTGGAACGGAAAGGATGTCATCTCCTTGTGGATGGTCACCTGCATCTTGAGGAGGTACTCTTTAAAGATTATTAAACCTATCAAGTATGACCTCAAGCATACCCCGAATCCTGATTGTGGTATTATATACTACTTGATGATTCTGTAGGAGCTCATCCACTCTAAGTTGCGCACTTTAGCTTAGTATTCGAACCCCTCTCTAGCGAGATTGGTGCGGGTGCAGGTTAAGAGTGGGATTTGGTCAACCGGATCCGTATACTTTGACTAGAGTAAAAAAAATGGGGAACAAAAGATTATTTTCATGGCCGACAGAAGTTAGATGACTTTTCTCTAACGAAGTTGTCACAAGGTCTAATTACTCTATAGAACAGAATTCTTGTACAAGAATAGAAAGGAGGTTTAGGATCCATGGGAGAGAACAAATAATTTAAAGTCGTGTTATTGAAAAAGAAGGGAGTAACTTTTTTTTTAAAGGGGCATAGAAAGGCTAAGGGTCTTTTCGGAGAAGAAAGGGCAACACATCATTTTAATGAATTGTATCATTTAACTATTGGGCTATAATTATTATATATTCGTTATAATGAATAAAAATAACTAGAATTTCTTTAAAATTAATTATTGTGGTATGTAGTTATAATTAATTTATGTTTTTAAACTTGTACATCTTTAATTGATATGTTTTTAAGTATAGGATTTTACAAAATATTTAATGTTATTATTGTAACTATATTTTATGGTATTGAATAATTTTTGCCGAATCCCTGCACCCATATCCATACTCAAATTCACACCACCGAATCTTAAAATTTATATTTATCCGAACCCGACTCTCAGATTCGTATTCGTGTCGGATACCCGTACCCGAGACCAATTATTTTAGCATCCACTACGTCAGCATACTTTGAAATCTTGCATGCTAGAACTCTAGATCTAGTTCCTTCCATCATAGCTACAACTCACAAGTCATAACAGTCAAATTACTAATACTAAATTTAAGGTTCTGTGTGAGTTCAGCTCAATTTCTATGCAATCAAAACAAATTATAAATCGAACCGAATAGCTCAATATTTTGGGGTTAACATTCTAGTATAATAATAAGAAAATTCCAGCTTTGTTTCTCAAACATGTGTTGGTTATTAATGATATAATAATTCAAAAGATGGGGCCATAACGCCTAGAAAATCTTTTCATATGTATCACAAAAAAAATGGAAACAGTTACGCTAGGCTATGTTATATATCGAAGAGTATCCATATAGGAAGGCTTTTTCTTCAGTTAGAGATTCTACTAATGTTGAGGCCTCCCAATTAGTCTTTCACGATGGTTCATTTTAATTCTCTAAATTTGCAAAATATTACCAAGACATTCCTTAAATGCATATAGACTCCAAATTTAATGACTTCTAACATTGGATATGTTGTTTTGTGAGATTGTGAGAGAATTTGAACATTATTTTAATTATATTATATTGTTTTCCACATTGTTTGATTTTCACTAAATTCAGAAGTTATGCTACATTTCATATGTTGCACAACTACTTTGACTTTTTTAGTCCGTTAGAGTATGAGTTAATTTCACTCTTGATTAGTGATGAATGCTGATCAGAAAGTTAAGGTATATTGTTCATTACTTTTTGGTGTCTGGAAAAATGGGAAATGTTCATTACTTCTCCACATTCATTCTCTGTTATCTAATTCTTTATTCCTCAACTATTCTTTGTAACCTATGTAAGTCCTAAGATTATTATCTTTAAAATTTACTACACCATTTATCTTCATTTTCATTGCTAGAAAGACTGCTTCCAGTATAAATAGTGGTGGTTTTAGTTTAGTTTAATACACATAACACACAAGAATATATAGAAAGCATAAAGTTTGTCTAAAATAGTTCTTATTAGTTTAACGGAGGTGTTTTTTATTGTGTAAGTTTTAACTCAACTCTTATCCAGAGTTGTTAAGTTATATTTTGTGAAGGTTGTTGTATCTTGGAGGGGATAAGTGAAAAAGTACTAATGCTGGACCGGTGAAAACATTTGTTGCATGGACTTGAATATCCTTAAAGAGAGCGAGATAATCTCTCCTTAGCGTGAAGAGATTTTTGTTTCTTCATTTAATTTAAAGTTGTAATATTGAATTATTTTATATTCTATGTTTCTACTAACAATTTTAAGGAGATTAAACATGGCTACGATTGAAAAAACCGCGGATGTCAAGATGGGAGACCTTACCAAGCCATTTCGATTCAATGGTAATTATTTTAAGAGATGGAAGGATAAAGTACTTTACTACTTAAGTCTTTTCAATGTTTCTTAATTTTTAACTTAGAAGAATACTATTAAGTAAGAAACCACCTCTACGAATGATGATGAAATTATTTCTCATAATGTGAAAGTGGAAAAGTACAATGGTGATTCATACAATTGCCGTATTATGTTATAAATTTTTTATGTGTTATTTTTTGTGATTATTGTGATAAAACTTACTCAAGTGCAAACAATTTTTAAAATTATTGCAGGGTAAGTATGATACAAAACAGGATGGAGTGAAAAAATATGCAGCTAGTAGATTATTTCATTTCCAAACGGTGGACAAGAAATCAGAGGTAGACCACGATAAAGTCTTTATCATGATTGTTGGAGTGCTTAAGTCTAAAGAGGTTGAAAATTTAAAATAATGTTATTTTTTGTTGCATAGTAGATAAACATTAACCTTCTTGGAGAGTATTTCAAAAAATTATGCGCCAAAAACAAAAGGAAACCTCTCTCTTGAAACCTTGATAATGAAAATCGGCATGGAAAAAGAAGCAAAATCACATCAAAAGTAAATTTAATTAATTCAAATAATATTACTCTTGAAACTCACAAAATTCTTCTTTAAAACCTAAGAAGAATAAAATCAAGAAACATAATGGTAGACCTCACAAGAAAAATAGTGGTGAAAATCACCAAGCATAAAATCAACAAGTTCAAGAAAATGGACCATGTTTTGTTGGTGGCAATAGTGATCATATTGCTCGATGTATTAAAATTCCAGAAATGTGGTCCTAATACTCGAGAAAATGTTACCAAAGAATCATTTGTGGCGGTAATTACTGACATAAACATGGTTGAGAATATAGATGGATGGTGGGGTGATTCCGGTGCAAACCGTCATGTCTGTTATGACAAAGAGTAGTTCAAAAGATATATTCATTTTGAGAATCCCAAAATCATCATTCTTGGTGATGCGCACACTACCAAATTCTTGGAAAAGGAGAAGTTGAATTGTGTTTTATTCTGGAAAGATATTAACATCAAAAGACGTACTTTATACTCCTTCCAAGACAAAAAATTTGATGTCTAGTTAGCTTCTTAATAAAGCATACTTTTAAACAGATTATTGAATATCATCAATATGTAATAGTGAAGAAGGTTATTATTGTGGGGAAGGGGTATATGTGATGGGATGTTTTACTCGAATGTTGAGATAAACAATCTTCTAATTTTGTTTATATGTTTTTTTAACCAATATTTTGCATGCCTGTTTTTATAATATTAATGATCATTACGTTGGAATCATGAGTAGTTTAGGAGTAATACCAATGGTTAAAAAGAATTTTGAAAAGTGTGAGGCTTATAGTAAAGCTAAAATCAGTAAAAGGCCTCATTTTCAAGATAAAAGAAAAACTAATTTTTTTGAATTAGTTCATGCTGAGATTTATAAACTTGGTGGAATTCTAACTCGTGGATGAAATACATATTTTATAGCTTTTATTGATGATATCTTTAATGTTACATATGTTTACTTGATGAAAAATAAAAGATTGCTTTTTGAAATATTTAAAACTTATCTCAATGAGGTGGAAAATCAGTTTGGACGAAAATAAAAAGAATTTGAAGTAATAGAGGTCATGAGTATGAGTCAAATGAGTTCAATAAATTTGTTAGAGAAATGGGAATAACTCATGAAAGTAATCCTCCTTACTCTCCTTCATCAAATGGAGCAGCAGAAAGGAAAAATACAACTTTTTTTTAATTTAATAATGTCATGCTTATTGTGTTACATGCACCTTTAAATTTTTGGGGTGAAGCTATCTTAACTATTCATTATGTGTTGAATCGCGTGCCTCATTAAATGTCTAAATTGACACCTTATAAATTGTGGAGAGGTCACAAGTCAAGTTTGAAAAAATCTAAGAGTTTGGGTTGTCTAGCCTTTGTGAGGCCAATGGATCCCAAGATTACAAAGTTGGGTAAGAAAATTACTACTTGTGATTTGATAGTTATTCTTCAAATAGTAAAACCTATAGATTTTTGATCTTGAAGATAACATTGTGATAGAATCAAGTGATGCTAATCTTTATGAAAATTAGTTTCCTTTTAATTCTAAAATTAGTGGCGGTCAACTTACTGAACAAAATATAATGTCACTACTTAGTTCTTCTACTAAAACATTGAAAAATAAAGAAGTTAATGATTTTGTGTTAAGAAGAAGTAAAAGAGCTATGGTAGAACAAGATTTTAGTCCTGATTTTTATTTGTTTAATGTTGGAGATGACCCTCTAACTTTGAAATAAACATTATCTTCACATGATTCTATTTTTTCCAACGAGATTGTAAATGAAGAAATGGAATCATTAATTTCTAATATAACATGGAAACTAGTTTATTTACCATTGAGTTGCAAAACAATTGGTTGCAAATGGATCATAAGGAGAAAGTTCAAACCTCATGATTCTATTGATAAATACAAGCCTAGACTAGTTGCAAAAGTTTTTATAAAACTCAAAGTTTTAGAATTTTTTATACTTTTTTTGCGGTAAAAAATTACAACCATTAGACTTAATTGCTATGATGCATTTTTTGATTTGCAAATTCATCAAGTGGATGTAAAAATTGCTTTTATAAGTAGGTTTGGAAAATGTGATGATAAGGAAAAATATATAGCAGAGATGGAGAACTAAAAGGTGTTGAATGATAGAGTGTTCTACGCACAAATCCTAACAGAATTCCTTTTGTCCATTTTGAGGATGTGGTCACCTATTGGAGGGCCCAACACCATAATTGCATGCATGATCCAGAAATGCGTGAGTACGATGTTAATACAGAGTGATGGGGGGATATGGTTACTGTTAGAGAGATCAAGATTTCTCTAGATGAGGAATTTCTGGAATCATTGTGGGTGTGCCTTTGAAAGGGATCCAATCAATTGAAGTCTACAAACCATCTTGTTAGTTAACTAAAAAAGCCGCAATTAATGGGGACACCAAACATACAGATATGCCAAAGAAATTTGTCAATGAGAGTACCAGTTGATATTTAAGTTCCTCGATAAGGTATTGTTACCAAGGATAGAAAAGAAAACTGTAGCATCTGTTGATCCCCTGTTTCGAATAAAAAAAATTTATGAACTTGAGGAAAGTAATTATGCTGCTATAATGTTTGAACATATACACAAGGTGATGAATTGGAAGTCATCAAAACATGGCATTCTTTATGGATATTTGTTATAAAAAGTGTTCAAACAGTTTGAACTGCCTCGTGGATGGAGAGTACATAAAAGTTTGAAAATATTCACTGTGATCACTATCTTGGAGTGTGAATGTCTAAAGGGAAAGTTAAAAGGGCAGGTATCAGGTAGAAGATCTTCTAGAGCAGCAAATTTTTCTTAAATGAGACTTAAGTAGACTTATAGTGGTCGTGAATTGTCACGACCCAAAACCGGGCCGCGACTGGCACCCACACTTACCCTCCTATGTGAGCGAACCAACCAATCTAAACCTTAACATTTCAATTTAATATCAACAGAAAGTAATGCGGAAGACTTAAACTCATTAATAAAACCCAATTCAATACTTCTAAAATTCAACATCTATTATTCCCCAAAATCTGGAAGTCATCACCACAAGAACATCTATGATCAAATTACTAAACTAAGAGTATTCTAAGA
>NC_028643.1:54551603-54551821 GCF_001406875.1 Solanum pennellii
ACTAACGGATCTGTCCCAGGCTTGGCCAACGTTACAGTTTTAGCATTACAATCTAAGATTGCAAAATTTGGAGAAAGCCAAGTCATACCCAGAATTACATCGAAATCAACCATTTCTAAGATAACCATGTGTACATGAGTATTGCTCCCCACAAAAGTCACCAGACAAGACCTATATACCTTTTCAACTATCACAGACTCACCCACCGGAGTAGAAAC
>NC_028643.1:54554685-54585340 GCF_001406875.1 Solanum pennellii
TTTTTCAAGATTTGGGATTCAATAGCTTCATCATGCTTATTTTATCACAATTATATACAAAATATTATCATGCATGCACACAATTAAGCATATAGAAGGGTTTACAATACTACCCCATGCATATCATTCGGTATTAAGAGTTTACTATGAATAGCATAAACCATAACCTACCTCCACCGAAGATTTTCGTGATCAAGTAAGCAAATCCTCAAAATCCTTGCTATCCTCTTCGTTTCTCTCTCTCTCTACTCGTTCTCCCTCTCTTTCTGTTCTTTTTCTTTTTCTTATTCAAACCCTCTTTCTTTTACCCTAATTAGCATATAATTAAGTATAAAGATGGCAATAATATCCCACTAATTAACTCAAGGTTACCTCTTTTAACCCCCAAGTAATTAGACTTATTAACATTAACCCACTAACTTTATAATTAAGACAGGAATAGTCCAAAACGCCCCTTAAATTACTAAGCAGAAATCCGATCCCGCCTGGGATTACGCAGCCTGTGACGGCGGTCGTGCCTGCGACGGTCCGTCCTGCTGCTCCGTCACAGAGTTCAGAGACTAGATTTTTACCAAGAGTCTGTGACGGCCTGTCACGCCTGTGACGGTCTGTCCTGCCATTCCGTCGCCGAGTTCAGAGAGTCGATTCCAGTACCCAAATTTCAGAAGTCTAAGTCTTCTGGAACGAGACACCCTCGATGGTCCGTCGCGCCCACGACGGTCCGTCGTGTGTTCCGTCGACTCACACAGTTTTTCCAGAAATAAAATCTGCTGCTCAAAACGACTAAACAGGTCGTTACATGAATAAAGTAGGTTGAGATAGCATAACTTAAGTCATAGTTGAAAAGGGCTATCTCCAAGGTACCTCGTACCAGTGTTATGGATGGTAAAGAGGTCGAGAAGTTGAGAGCTGAAAATGAGCAGATGTTGTAAACATATGACTCACTTAGTGAGGAAGTAAATGCTCTCAACAAGAAAATCATTCAATATCATGTTTATGAAAATGAGCGGATGTCTTTGATAATGAGAACTTTTAATCGCCCTCCCCTCTGTCCTAAATATTTCTTGTCACTCATTTCTTTTATCCTCTATCTAACTCTGGCTTAAGTGTTTGGCTATGGAATGATCGACGTTCCATCGACTGATCGACTGGTAACAGAAAGTAGTCCTAGTGCCTGACTTGAAGAAACCACTAAGTATGGAGGAACAGAGGCATCGATGGACCATTAGTCCATCGACGGACCGTTATGTTTGTCCGGTGATTGTAACAGAAAGGATGCAGAAGTGGAGGCTAAAAAAGATTCTAAGTGTGGACCGACAAATGCTGTCGACGGTACGTCGTTCCATCGAAGGATCATCAGTTGGGTGATCGACTTAAGACGTGTTTTGGAACAAATTTTCCTTCATTAGAAATCCATTTTTATGAGGACTTTATTATTATAAGTAGAAGAAAAACCCTTGTTTTTTGGGTAAGACTCTTTAATATTTTTCATACTTGTGTAATTGGAATTTGAACTTTCGTTTTTGGGAAATACTTCAATTTTCCAAATTCAATTCTTACAATACCTTTGTTAATTCAAGTGATATTGTTGCATTTTCTTCAAACATGTCAAAGTAAGTACATGAATTCTTTTTTAATAACTTTGAATTGTGTAACTCTAAGCATGAGTAACTAAATCCACGAGTACGGTTGTGGGAAACATGGGTAACTATCAAAGTAAAACTAGCTAATTAACAATTCTAGTATAGTTTTTGGCATATATTGATAATACTTTCGTTTAGAAATCTTTTTAATGGTGGCAAACATTAGAACTCTCCTTGTTTCTACTTGCCGGACTAAGGAAGTAGTTAATAAGAAAAGAATTGTCAACGTAGATTTAGTATATACTATCTAATATGCTAGTTTAAATTGGTGCGAAATAGTATCTTAGCCATACATTAAATATGGTGGTTAGTATGAGGTAACGGAAATGTTTAGTAAAGTAGACACACGTAGCCGGACCATGGTATGGAGTAAAATTCTCTAGTTGCTGAACCACGGAATTAGGTATACACAACTTACCACTTTGCATGCATGATACTAGGAACGAATGGTCATAGCTAGAATTACCGCGTTATGAACCTATGGGGAACACTTACACCCTAGTTTTTCTCTAGTCACTTGATAAACACAAATGTTATAAACTTGCTTATTGTTTTACTTAGATATAATTAAACACTTTTGTTACGTTAAAACCCACCTTTAATTAATTGTTTTCGAAAAGGACTTGACTAAATAGACGTAATCATAGATTAAAGTTAAGTCTAAACCATTTTCCTTGTGGGATCAACCCCAAACATTGGGTTCTTCACTTGATGCGACCGCTTATACCTCTTTAAGGAAGTATAATTTGAGCTATCAAAAAACAAATGCCAATTGGTTGTAGAATTATTAAATTTATAAATAGTAATCTGAACGAATCTAGTGTAACTAAAAAAATTTCACATGTAGTAGCTACATGTCCTTTGATGTTTTCGCAGTATAAAAAAAACTGGAGCGCTTAACTGATGAAAGGTAATAATCTAGTAGATTTTGAATATGAGATTGTTGAAAAAGTTGATGTTTTTGATAATTATGTAGATGCTAAGTTCTCAGCATTGGTAAAAGGCTTCAAGTTTGTCTACAAGGCTCGAATGGGAGAAGAATAGGCTGACAAAGTAGTGGAAATATGGCTATCGGAGCATCTCAATTTCTGTCATCAAATTCCTTTTTTTCGCCTGACAAAAGAGAGTAGCTTGCATGATTTCCGGGAGCTTGATCCAGCAAGAATGCCTCTGTATTTACTTTGTACTGATTGAAGCATCAAACTTTTCTTTTGTTTATCATAGACCAAAATGATTTTTTATTGATTTCTAACACTCAATTTTGTCTCAATAGAAATTGAGATTTGAAATATATTATTCATATTTTTTAATTTTTAAAGATAGTTTAAAAAGTTTATATTTTTAATACAATCCACATTTACTTATACTTTAGCTAATTAATTATTGAATGTTGCTAGTGCAATCACTGCAAAGTACTATGTCACATCCTCCTAAAGGAATAAAGTGGGGTGTGTCCTACATCTTCCAATAAAACCCTTGGCCATGTGAACTGCTCATGACATAGTTTCTATCTAACTCTGTCACTCTTATAGGAGGTCAACAACTCACCTTGTGACCGATATCTCTAACAATACTATTATCAATGAAGTTGTATGTGATTCCAAAGTATACGTGAATCGCCAGATTCCTATTCTTCACGGTTCATTTGACAAAAACAGGGTTTACCTCCATATGATTTCCTGAGAGTGAACTTAGACACCCAACTTCTTTCATCTCTTGTTCTATCTGACCTTCAATTATTATATTGCAAGTGATATACTCAACCTTTGTATTAGCTTCTTCCTATTACCTGATTAGGTTCAAGTTCTCCTATGAGATAGTTTAGTTGTTTCCTCTTGAATTGATGTACAGGTCCATACATATCACCACATGTAAAACGCAAGTGATTATTCTTCATTTATTCAGAAATCTATGGGCTCAACCAATAAGAGGTAGTCCTAGTTTTCATCATGTTTGTGCACTTAACAACATCTGTATTCCAATAGGGTAGAAGGTATTTTGGTTCTTACTAAAGCCTACCTCAATATTCTTCTTTTGAATTATTTATTACTCAATGTCAAACCTAAGAGAGGTGAGCTGAAAAATCATAATAGTTATCTCTTCTTTAATTCCCCCAAAAAATTGGAAACAAAATAAGACTGAAAAAGAGTAGGATTTCTTATAAACATTTGAGTTTAAGATATTAAAATATATATAGAATAATATCCAAATATTCATACATTTTGAACTTATTAAACTCCTCCTCTATATAATTTAAGTCTCCAACACAAAATATATCACATACCTTCTTTGTGGATTTGGACGAAGTCCAAAACCATAGTCAAAACTAATGAATGATATCATGCCCTATCCAAACCATTCAAGCAAAGAGCATCAGACTCCACTTTTTCGTTCTCACACGTTCTATACAGTATCTCTCAACTTTTTAAACCATAACTTAGGAGGAAGAATGATAACAATCTAGAGCCGGTTCTGTCGATTATGTTTAGCTGGAACGGAAAGGATGTCATCTCCTTGTGGATGGTCACCTTCATCTTGAGGAGGTACCCTTTAAAGATTATTAAACATACCAAGTATGACCCCAAGCATACCCCGAATCCTTATTGGGGTATTATATATACTTGATGATTCTGCAGGAGCTCATCCACTATAAGTTGCGCACTTTAGCTTAGCAGTCAAACCCGTCTCTAGCAAGATTGGTGCAGGTGCAGGTTAAGAGTGGGATTCGGTCAATCGTATCCGTATACTTTGACCAAAGTCAAAAAAATGGGGAACAAAAGATTATTTTGATGGCCGGCAAAAGTTAGATGACTTTTCTGTAACGAACATGTCACAAGGTCTAATTACTCCATAGAATATAATTCTTGTACAAGAATACAAAGGAGGTTAAGGATCCATGGGAGAGAACAAATGATTTAAAGTTGTGTTCTTGAAAAAGAAGGGAGTAACTTTTTTTTTACAAGGGGCATAGAAAGGCTAAGGGTCTTTTTCGGAGAAGAGAGGGCTTTACTCGTAGAAGAAAGGGCTACACATAATTTTAATGAATTGTATCATCAAACTATTGGGATATAATTACTATTTATTATTTATAATGAATAAAAAAATAGAATTTTTTTAAAATTAATTACTGTGGTAACTAGTAATAATTAATTTTTAAACTTGTACATCTTTAATTGATATGTTTTTATGTATAGGATTTACAAAATATTTAATGTTATTATTATAACTATATTTTATGGTATTGAATAATTTTAGCAGAATCCCTAACCCGTATCCATACTCGAATTCTCACCCCCGAATCGTAAAATTTAAATTTATCTGAACCCGACTCTCAGGTTCGTATTTGTTTCGGATATCCGCACCCGAGACCGAGTAACTTAGAATCCACAACGTCATCATTCTTTGAAATCTTGTATGCTAGAAGTCTAGATCTAGTTCCTTCCACCATCACTACAACTCACAAGTCATAACGATCAAATTACTAATACTAAATGTAAGGTTCTGCGTGAGTTCAGACTCAATTTCTATGTAATCAAAACAAATTATTAATCGAACCGAATATCTCAATATTTAGGGTTAATATTACAGTATAATGATATGAAAATTCCAGCTTTGTTTCTAAAAACATGTATTGCTTATTAATGCTATAATAATTCAAAAGATGGGGCCATAACGCGTAAAACATCTTTTCTTATTTATTACAATAAATGGAAACAGTTACGCTAGGCTAAGTTATATATCTAAGAGTTTACATATAGGAAGGCTTCTTCTTCAGATAAAGATTTTACTAATATTGAGGCATCCCCATTAGTCCTTCGTGATGGTTCATTTTAATTCTCTAAATTTTCAAAATATTACGAAGACATTCCTTAAATGCATATAGACTCCAAATTTAATGAGTTCTAACATTGGATATGTTGTTTTTTGAGATTGTGAGAGAATTTTAATATTATTTTAATTATATTAAATTGTTTTCCACATTGTTTGATTTTCACTAAATTCAGAAGTTATGATACATTTCATATGGTCCACAACTACTTTGACTTTTTTAGTTCGTTTGAGTGTGACTTAATTTTCATTCTTGATTAGTGATGAATGCTGACAGAAAGGTAAGGTATATTGTTCATTACTTTTTGGTTTCTGGAAGAATGTGAAACGTTCATTACTTCTCCACATTCAGTCTCCGTTATCTAATTCTTTATTCCTCAACTATTCTTTGTAACCTATGTAAGTCATAAGATTATTATCTTTAAAATTTACTACACTATTTATCTTTCTTATCATTGCTAGAAAGACTTCTTCTAGTATAAATAGTGGTGGTTTTAATTTTGTTTAATTCACATAACACCCAAGAATATATAGAGTGTATAAAGTTTGTCTAAAATAGTTCTTATTAGTTTAAAGGAGGTGTTTTTTACCGTGTAACTTTTAACTCAACTCTTATCTAGAGTTGTTGAGTTATATTTTGTGAAGGTTCTTGTATCTTGGAGGGGATAAGTGAAACAGTACTAATGCTGGACCGGTGAAAACATTTGTTGCATGGACTTGAATATCCTTAAAGAGAGCGAGATATTCGCTCCTTAGCGTGAAGAGATTTTTGTTTCTTCATTTCCTTTTAAGTTGTAATCTTTTATTTTTGTTATATTTTATGTTTCCACTAAAAATTTTAAGGAGATTATACATTGCAACTATTGAAAAAACCGCAGATATGAAGATGGGAGACCTTAACAAGTCATTTCGATTCAATGGTGATTATTTTAAGAGATGGAAGGGTAAAGTACTTTACTACTTAAGTGTTTTAGATATTTCTTAACTGTTAACTGAGAAGAATCCTATTAAATAAGACACCACCACTACGAATGATGATGAAACTATTTCTCATCTAGTGAAAGTGGAAAAGTATGATGGTGATTCATACAAGTGTCAGTATTATGTTATGAATTGTTTATGCGTTATTTTTTATGATTATTATGATAGAACTTACTAAAGTGCAAATAATTTTGAAAATGATTGCAGGGTAAGTATGATACCAAACAGGATGGAGTGAAAAAATATGCAGCTAGTAGATTTTTTCATTTCCAAATGGTGGACAACAAATCAGAGGTAGACCACGATAAAGTCTTTATCATGATTGTTGGAGATCTTAAGTCTAAAGAGGTTAGAAATTTTAAATAATGTTATTGTTTGTTGCATAGTAGAAAAACATTAAACTTCTTGGAAAGTATTTCAAAAAACTATGCGCCAAAAACAAAAGAAAACCTTTCTCTTGAAACATTGATAATGAAAATCGGCATGTAAGAAGAAGCAAAATCACGTCAAAAGTAAATTTAATTAATTAAAGTAATACTACTCTTGAAACTCAGAAAATACTTCTTTAAAACCTAAGAAGAAAAAAATCAAGAAACATAATGGTACACCTCACAAGAAAAATAATGGTGAAAATCACCTAGCACAAAATCAACAAGTTCAAGAAAATGGACCATGTTTTGTTTGTGGCAACAGTGGGCCTATTGCTCGATTTTGCAAAATTCTAGAAATGTGGTCCTAAAACTCAGGAAAATGTTACCAAGGAATCATTTGTTTAGATGTGTTTAGATTACTATAAGTTGAACAAGGTTACCCTCAAGAACAAGTATCCTTTACTTAGAATTTTTTATCTTTTCAGACAACTTTAGGGTGCTTCTAGTTTTTCAAAGATTGACATAAGATCGGGCTAGCATCAGTTGAAACTAAGAGTGTTTATTTCCAAAGACAACATTCAAAACCCATTATGGTCATTAAAAATTTCTCGTTATGTCGTTTGATTTACCTAATTCTCATGGTACATTTATGGATCTTATGACAAGATTTTTAAAACCTTATTTAGATATGTTTTTAATCGACCTCATTGATGACATACTAATCTATTAAAGGAATGAAAAATATCATTCAAGCCATCCAAGGATTGTTCTTTAGACTTTTATAGATAAGGAGTTCCATGTTATGATATCTAAATGTGAGTTTTGGCTTGAGTCTATGGCATACTTGGGTCACATTGTTCCCGGTGATGACATAAGATTTGCTACCCAAAAGATAGAAGCAGTGCAATGTTGGCCTAGACCCTTATCTCCAACTTATATTGGCAGTTTGTTCGGCTTGTATGGGTATTGTAAAAGGTTCTTAAAGGGGTTCTCATATATTTCATCCTCTTTGAGCAAGTTAACATAGAAAACGGTGAAGTATAAATTGTCTAAATCTTGTGAGTAAGACTTTCAGTATTTGAAAAAGAGGTTGACTAATGCCAATGTTGACCTTACAAGAAGGTATGCAAGGCTTCATGGTGTGTTGTGATGCATCTAGAGTTTGTTTGTGTGCGTATTGCTGCAGAATGGAAAGGTTATAGCTTATGCCTCCTGAAAGCTAAAAGTTCATTAGAAGAATCACCCAACCATGACTTAGAGTTTGTTGCCATAGTATATTCTTTGAAGATATGAAATCATTATTTGTATGGTGTACATGTAATGTGTTCACAGATAACAAGAGACTTTAATATGTGTTTACTTAAAAGAGGTGAATCTCAGACAAAGGAGGTGGTCAGAATTACTCAAGGATTATGACATTAGTATTCTTTACCACTCAGGTAAGAAAATGTTGTTGATTAATCTTTGAGCAGGTTGTCTATGGGTAGTACTGCCTATGTTAAGGAAAAAAAGAGAGAGTTAGGGAAAGATGTAGATGAAATTACATGTTTAGGAGTCTAACTATTGGATTCAATAGATAACGAGTAGTGGTGATGAATGGGTATGAATCATCATTTATATCAGAATTGAAAGAAAAGCAAGATCAAGATACAATTTTTATTGAATTGAAGGCAAATATTAATAAGCTATAAGTATTAGCTTTTTAACAGTGTGAGCTGGTGTATTAGATATCAAGGTTGGTTGTGTGTACCAATAGATGATGGACTCTAAGAGAAGATAATTGAGGAAGCTCATAACTCCTGATATTTCTTCCATCCGGATTCTACAAAGATTTATCTTGATATAAAGGTTTATTAGTGGATTAGAATTATTTGCCAAGTTTAAGTATTGCAAATAAGTTAAAGTAGAGAATCAAAGGTCTGGTTGTTTGGCTCAGAATATAGATTTTTAGGAATGTATGTGGGAGAGGATTCATATGGATTTCATCACAGGTTTAGCAAAGTCTCACAGGCAATATTTCCGTAATGACTACCCATTGGAACGAAGGTTATACTAAGAAGCATATCAAACATATGGTAAGAATCCATGGGGTTCTGCTCTCCATTTTTAAAATTAAAGGTGCACAATTTGCTACACAGTTCTGGAAATGTTCTATAAAGACATGGGTTAAAAGGTGAACTTAAGTACTGTCTTTCTTCCTCATACATATGGGAAAGTAAATAGCACTATCAGCACGTTAGAGGATATGTTGAAAGATCGTTTGATGGATTTCAAAGATAATTGGAATGATCAACTACCTCATCAAGTTTACTTACAACAATAGTTACCACACGAGTATCAAAATGGATCTTATGAAACTCTTTATGAGAGAATATACAGATCTCTTATTGCATGGTTTGAAGTTGATGAAGTAGGGTTTATAAGACAAATTTTAGTTCATCAAGCTATGAAGAAGGTGAAAGTTATTAAAGGGTGGTTGAAAATGGCCAAGAGTCGTTGGAAATCCTATACCTATATTACGAGAAGAGTCTTACAATTAATTATTGGTTACATTTAAAAGTTTAACCCATAAAGGATGTTATGAGGTTAGGTAAGAAGGGGAAGCTTAATCATCGGTATATCAAACTAAAACCCCTAAAAAAATGACTTAGGAGAAACTAGGGCCTAATGTGTGTGACATGAAGTTTTAAGGTCCTAAAATGGTTTAAAATAATTTTTGAGGTAGTGTCTAATTATTTAGATTACGTTTGAAGTCAAATGTCAGGGAACGGCCAAAATATTCGACACTAGTCTACTATAAGTCTTATGTGTTTTCATGTGCCTATGTGTGTGTAATGAGTTTATGAGGTCCTTATATGGTTCAAAATAGTTTTTAGAGTAAGAGTGTTCAGTTTGTTATGGTATGGACATCAAATATCCATGAAGGTCCAGTGACGTTTGAAAGATATCCATTGGACGTCCTTGTGAGTTTTTATGTGTTTTAGCATGTTGCGTCGCTTGTTTAGTGTTGAACTTTTTTGGAGATGTTCCTAATAGCTAGACGTGCATGTTTAAAGTTTTAACGTCCGGGTACAAATTAACCTAGGACCCAAAAGGTTCCCTAGAAGGGGGAACCCAACTTGGGGCTCAACATTGTAAGGCAGTCGCAATAGACTACCCCAAACAATGACCGATCGATCACATGATGGACCATAGATGGGTGGCGTCGATTGATACATGTATACTTCAGGTTGAGAAAATTCAGACAGATAAAAAGGACCCCATCGATGGTGTGTGGTACAACCCACAGACCGTTGATGCTAGGGCGTCGATGGTTGTGCCAAAAAGCTAGTATTTCTGTTAAGACTTGGGTTTTTTTGGGAAATTCACCCCGAGTCTTATAAAATAGGAGGACGGATTTTTTAGGTTTTTATGGGTATTTTAAGAGTATATAATTAATTAAATTCGTATTTAAACCCAATACCTAGATCAAAACCCATTCCCTCCCAAAGTTTCTCCAAAAACCTTCATGCGAGCTCAACGTGAAGAGAGAGCTTGAAGATGGATCTTCAGTGAAGTTTCTTATTCAATTATATTTGGGTTCTATTAATTAGGTATGTGAGTTCTTCATCTAAGGCTTTATATAACCTCAGAGTCAATTTAAAAGATGATTTTCAAAGATTTAAAAAAGTTGAAAAAGTCAAATTTATACACTTAATCTCATATTCTTGCATCAGAAGTTTTCAAACATTAAGATATGATATTACTGATGTATAATTGATGTTTCCCAATAAAATACTCCATGAACCCTCGACCTTCTAAATTCTCTAAATTTGACTAAAATATGGGTAGATTGATCCAGGATAACTAGTAATGGATTCATTTGTAGATGGTTATAGGCTCTTTATTTATGTATCGATTATGATTGTAGGTTCATAGGTTGTTTCCACTTTATCACATGATTATTGTATATTCTTTGATCGATTGTATATTAAGATTATTGAATTGAATTGATTTTCATGGGCATGGATAAGGTCCTTTTAGAATGGTCTTTGTTTATTTGGATATGGATGGAAGTGGTGAGATTTTATGGGCGGTATGGTGACCTAACTCTACTAATATTATGTATAAATTTTGTATTAAAATGATTGATTGGTACGGTCCATTTATGGTGGCGGTGTTTATGTGTTACCTCTCTAAAAGATGTGGTCTTGTCGGGATTACTTTATGATTTTTATTAGTACAATGTTTAGGACTTATATGTAGGTATAGTATGAATTTCTTGATGTGAAATAATTTAATCATGTCTAAGATTTTATGGATTGTATGAACATGTGTTTTGAAAAATGATACATTATAGGTGCTTCTTGTGATGGTTAATAGTAAGGGTGCCTTATAGTGATTGTTTGATCTTGTGTGAGTGATAATGTTATTATTAATCTTATGTGGTGATACATGATGAAGCCATATATTGATGTGTTAATTTTAATATGTTGTACAATTAAATGTCTATGTAAGACTAAGGTATTCCATGAAGACTTCATTCATGTGTTATGAGAGAGTAGTGTCTTCTGTGGTGTACTCGTGTCCCTTACTTGATACAAGTATGTATTTGAATATGAGTTGTCTTGAATTAGGATGCTAAATAATCTTATTCTTTAATGTATGAATGATGTTAAGAAGGTCCTTTATTTGGAACATTAAACCTAGTGGACTTAAGCTTGATTAGATGAAACGACATCATATCATCCTTCTGAAAAATCATTATGATCTATCTTGTCGCCATTGTAAGGCAGCCCTAGAGGAACTCTTTTTTAGGGTTAATGTGATTGGGTGATGAACTCTAGATGGAACCCCTTTATATGAACATTTAATGTAAGTTACTCTATGAGAACAAATTATGGTACTAAGTAAGCATGGTTTGGGAATTTGCTTTAATGAAGAACGAAACTAGAGTACAAAGTAAACCCTTCATATTCTTTAACCATGTGCCTACGTGGGATAGGTCCAAGTTATACCATTGGCAATAAGAATACCCTCCATCGTAGTAGGTTTCAACTCCAGATTCCATGATATTCTACCATGGTCTATGTCGGTTGCTGCCTATTTTCATCATATGGGATATCTACTATCATTAGAAAAGTTCTATGAAGTTTAAGTGGCGGTATGGGACTCTATCTAGACGTTGTACAATAGGCTTTGAAGTTGTTTACAAGACCATTACTTGAATTTCATTATGTGATGAATGTCTCTTAAATGAACCAATGAATGTAATGACTTAAGTTAAGAAAAAATGTTAAATGAATAAGAAATTATCAAGAGTAGTTAAGAGTTGTATAGTTAAGGTGTGAAGTGGACATAGGAATGGTCACTTCTTATCTTACCTAGATAAGTCTTAAGAATGACTCTAGTTAGGGAAGTTTGTTGATTGTGTTGACAAGATCGAAACTTAGTTAGTCTTATGAATTATTTAGGTTATCTTGGCAATGTCAATCATGGAAGTTATCTTCTTGATTTACTTAAGAAAGTCTTTTAATAAGAATTGGAAGGGAGAATGTCATATTATTTGTATGTTGTGATATTAAGTTAGAATGATCATTCCTATGTAATCTATAGGATATCATATGTGTGTGTTAAAGGGTTTGTATGAGCGATCACTTTACAACTCACTCAAGTGAACCTTAGAATCACCTTTGGTAGAAGGATCTCATGTTTATGGGTTTTGTGTATTGTAAATGTGCATCTCATTATGGGTGGTCTTAAAGATCATTTAGGTGTTCCTAGAGAGGGTGTATTGGAGATTTCTCTTGTTTTTTTTAAGTGAGTCCTAGATAACTTTTAGTGAGAGGATTGCAAGATAGCATGTTTTGCTTGTCAAGTTCGGAAATTTCAATGTCAAAGTGAATTAAGTCATTGTAAGGTGACACGGGCTTACTGTAATATTTTCCTAAAAATGTGATAAATTGCTTATGTAATTTCTTATGTGTTTTTAAGGTGTTAATTTTTTTTATGTTTATAGTATATGATGTTTTAATCAAAATTCATGAAACGCGTGTTATTTACTAAATGTCCATTTTTGATAGTTTTCGCATGACTTCCATACTTAGTGCATCTAATGTGCTAACCACTCTTTTCCCTTTTTGACTTAAGTGTAGGGAATTGGAAGTCTTGATATTCCATGGAGGATGGATAGGTTTGAAAGGGTTGAACATGAAGTATTGGATACGCAAGTTTCCTTTATGTCTTAGTCTTTATTTTATGTCTTGTATGGGCTTAGTCCCTAATACTGTATAATCCAAAGTTTAGATAGTTCAATGAGATGTTATGAAGGTTTAATGTTTTAAATGAAAGTCTTTCGATTGCGTGATAATTATAGAAAGAGTTCTTCGTGTCTAAAGAAGGTTTTAATTTCTTACTCATTTTACAATGTTTTATTATGCAATGAATGATACGAGTGGATTTAGTGAGACTTCTTGAAGTTTTATTTGTCATGTCATGACTCAAGGATCCTCTAACTTCTAGGGTGTACTTGTGGGTCGTTACACGGACCTTATGGAATATCCAAGAGGATTGACAATGTATCTTAGGAGTTGGAGTTACCATAAGAGTTAGCCGCGATTCTCTCACGGTAACTTATAGCCGTGTTGAAGAGGTGAATGTGTGATCCATCATTGATCATACCAACTGTAGATATTGGGGTGAAGGTGTCAAATCCAGGGAGAACCCCCTAGAAGTAACATGGCGTACTTGACCTATTGGACATCTCATACAAGCCAATAGTTATCATTCATCGCATTCTCATAGGTAAATTTGACGGAAAATATAAAACTTTCATAGCACATCATGTGCTAGAACATCACTTTCATTTGTATATAAAATATCATAAGTACATATCTAGACTGTTTTATCTTTTTGTCATCCTAGCTCAACATAATTAGAGTATATTAAGGATAAGACTCTGACAACATAATCATAAATATATAATAACAACACTTAAAACATAACTTGACATATAACATCCTTGAATCTTAAGAATTTCTTTTGCTTGATCTTGGGAAACACATAACAAACTCCTCAATCATATATACATCCTTTAAGCATCCATAACATAAAATGTGTAAAAAGTATAGAAGAAAGGATTTAATGTAAGAATTCACTAAGTATGATAACCATGCAAAAACATGCATTTAAAAAGGACATTTTACTTAAAATTATGCTTCATGCTGTTTTTTTTGAGAAATCTTCATACAAATTTGATACAATAACACACACACACACACACACACACATATATATATATATATATATATATACATATATATATTACGTACTTCATATATGCATATTTAAAGCCAAAACATCATATAAGTTCATATATAAAATTTAAGGCATTTTAGAGTCACGTTACAACATATTCCTTCTTTACAGTAATCTTTCTTCTTTTTACAGTGACTTCTTTTTCTTAACTCATTAACCTCCTTAGTAACCCTCTAGTTGTACTTTGTGCAATGCATCATGTTAAAGACACAAGGAAACCATACATACATTATACACAAGCCACCACATATCATCATAAATGTATAGCATACCATAAGACACCTTCAAGTATAAGACCCTAAAGACATTAAAGTGGACCATAGTCAATGACCTTACTCACAATCCTATTCTAAGTCTACTAATGCAATGTATATGTGAAGCCCCATAACCTCATACATACTTAGTAAACCTATCATCAGACTATAAGCATCAAACCATGTACTTCACCCTTCAAACATACTACTATATTCAACTATATGCAACTCAAGTAGAACCTTCATTCACATAGTCAATAAGACAAACATCATGCACATAAGGAAAGACCTCATTATATAAACAATAAGACCTACATAGGTCATATAAGAAGAGACCACATCACATAGATCCATTACGACTCATACCAAGAACATCTTCATAATAAGTAGACAAATACTTCAAAATCGTGCTTAAGGAACATAAACATAGTCACATGCATTAGAAAACCTTCCTAGTACTTACCTCAAGAGCATATGTAATGCCTCATACCTCACCTACACTATGAAATTACCCTTAGGTTATCCTAGTGTGGGTCCTTATTTTACTTCCATTGTCCATTTTACTTTAGGGAAACTATAACCTTAACCGAATCTAAGACCATGGGTGCTACATGGAATTTTGTGTCTTAGAGTCATACACCTAGGGAAGGTGTTCTTACCTAGAAAAGGTAGAACATAACACATGCTAGAATACTAGTGAAATCACTTGCTAGATCCTATGTGGAAAGCATCGTTTATGAAACTTGGAGGTATATGTGGAAACCCTCTTTATGACAAATGGGGCATTGTAGTTATACACTATGGAAACGTCACTCTATGCCTTTTGGGCTAAGAGGATAACCACCTCGTGAGGACTGTTGTGACCTACATTCCTCCAACGGGAAGGGACACCCGTCAAGATCAAGGTTACTTGGTGCTAAGATAAGTTCCCTTTTATTGAATTCCCGTCAAGATCAAGTGAACTCCTTTTATTCTTAACTCATAGGTCATAGATGAGAGTTCATTAACCTAAATCATGTAAGGAACCCTTTCACATTGACATAACAAATAGAACCTATCTAGTTTAGGGTACACTTGAGCACACCTTTCAAGGCCCCTTATTGAGTAGATTATCATACATGTATGTGTGTATACTTATATGTATTCAAACTTGTCACATGACAGATAAAATGTCACACATGTCCATATATCAATTGATAATTCTATAGGCATAACTTGATTAGCAATCCTTTAATCTAAACACACAAAGACACTATGCACATTCATAAAATCATAGCATATAAGTCATATACATAACATGCTCATATATTCCTATGTATGTACTTAGAAGACCAACCAAGGAACTATCCTATGAAGGTACACATATGCAATGCATAGACAAGATCCCATACCCTTGCGTATAATAGTATACCTATCAAATTATCCTAGTAAATGATACATCACACAACATCATAGATTATATAGCATAACATAAGGCTTATTTATTAAAGAGTTACAACATTTTTACAGTAAGCTCTAGTCATTATGCACCTATATTAACTTTACTTCACATATGAAATTATAAGACGTCATCATAGGAAGCACATATATTCAATTTTAAGATAACCATTTACATACTCATAACATTAGCCATAAAACCTAGATCAAACCTATAATTGGCAACTAGGCATATGCTTCACATAGGGTGATCATCACCAACACACATACATAGTATAATTGCCTTCAAGGCCATGATTTCATCACATATATATCTACAATAAAGTAAACACCGCCACCATAAGTAGACCATACCAAAAAATTCCATGCAAGGCTCCATCGATTAACAATACTATAAGAAAGTAAAGAAGTAGGGAAATAGAACAATTCTTACAAAATCTTTAGCCTTTGATAATCATTGATCAATACTAATCTTTCATAAAAATTTCAACTATAGGAAACTATCGTAAATGTTGTTTAACACAAATGAAATCATGCATAAGCACTATGATAATGATACTATTAAGTACACTACATAACTAATATAATAGAGAGAAGAGAGTCATAGATCATCGACCAATTCACTTGTATTGATCGTCAATTATTTTTCATCAACAATACAAATCTAGGACAGCAGCCAAAGACCGAATAATCAAGTCTAACTCATGATTCATTTACCTTAGAATTGAAACCACATCATGTATATAGAATTATCAATCTATAGACTAAATAACCTAGATCAACCATTGCCAAGACTTCATTAGTTTGATTATAAATATATCACAACCACAATTAATCAGTAATAACAACATAAGGCAGTAGTTAAAGAAATTATAACCTAAACGAAATCTACTAAAAGTTCCATGAAATCGAGATTAGAGTGAATTGCATGCTTTAAATATAAATAGGAAAATAGAGATAAATTCTTCAATAATCAATCATTATTGGACAAACAGTATGTAATTCATGATCTGATTATATCATGGGCATTAGCTAACCATCAATTTGACATGATTGAATCACATAACAATCAAGATAGTATCAAGATCAAAAGATACTACTTTATAGACTACCCATATTCAATGTTTTGAACATTAATGTTCATGGTTAACTCATTAACAATTGACCATCAATACACATGATAGGAAGTAGATATAAGTAATTCAATGTGCTAGAATCATAACTCAATCAATAAAAAGTCACGTTCACAATGCCCATACATAGGCTAAAACGAGAGATGAATGATACATGGTTCATCATGCAATTGTATTGAAATCCACGTTATAATGGTCATATTAACCTAAACTTATCATTATTAGGCGTTTGAATAAGAAAGAACACATGGATAGAAGTGATTTGATCATGAAACTTCTTTGAAAACATTGAAAGGAACTCTTTAGATGTATGATTAAATAGTGTTGAAGGATAACCATAACTTAATGTAGAATAAAACCTCTAAACCTAGTTAACTACCAATGGAAATTTCATCTACAAGTTGTTGTTGGGCATCACCTTCAATGGGGGTTCTAGAGAGAATATTTGGGAGGAAGTCTAATTTGTGAATTCAATTGAGAATGGGGTTGTCATGTTTTTGAACACTTAAATACACACAAAAATAATCAAATAAACCATTTAGGGTCAAGTTAGAACGTGGGGTGAATTTCTCTTTCACCCCATTATGGGACAGCGGGCATGAAGTTAAATGTAGCCTCCATTGACAGCCAGCCATCGACGCCTCATAGGCCCATCGATGGGCCGTTTGTGTCCTCCGTCATTTGGGTCTAAGGCTTTAATTTTAATGAGCCTTCCTAGTATAATTCACAATGTGCTCTTCACCATAGATAGGGCGTAGGTGGACTTATGGACCGTTCCTTGGCTCCGTCGGTTGTGGCAATGTCTTTATAGCCTTTAGGTCCTATTTGAGGGACTTTTGTGTGGCCCTTGGGGAGTCTTACCCAAACATTTACAACATAAATATAAAACTTAACATGTTTAGGATCTTCCACATAAATTTCACCCAAAATGAACACATAAAACACATCCAAACATGCAAGGCACTCTAAAGACATACATGCACGTCTCAAGGGTTAACTTTCAGACGTCTTGGACGTTCTTAAATGTTTCAGCTCAAAAATCATGAAACTCAAAATACTGCCTATAAACATAATTTTTAATCATATAAGGAATTCGTAAGACAATGAAACTCATAAATTCTAATAAAAATACATAAGGCCCCTTTGATTACTAGTCGTTGAACGTCTTGGTTTTTCCTTGATGTTTGACTTCCAAATTACATCAAATCACCCATTCATACTTTAAAACACTTACTTAAAATGTTAAAAATCTTATAGGAACATGTAAGGATCTAGAAAACCTAACTCATTTTGGGGGTCTTACACAAGGATAGGTTATTCTATGATGAGATTCTTATTTAGATTCTAGATCGTCAAGTTGCTTGTTAAGAACAAAATAGGAAGCATAATACAAATTACTTTAGATGAACCAATTTATAAAATAATGTACTTGGTAATCTGAGAAGGTTATGAATAAGAGATATCCACAAATATTCGTATCTAGAGAAGTTCTGCATTGAGGTGCTAATCCTTTCTTCGTACTTATTTATGAGTTGGCATGTTGTTTCGCATTTGCTTGTGGGTACTTGAATTCAATTTGGAATGTTACACACTTATATTAGTAAGAGTAATTACATTCTAGGACGAATGTTCCAAAGGGGAGAGATTGTAAGATCTCGCAAATTGAAATAACTAAGAAGAAGCTAAGAATTTGAAATAGTCATTTTTGGGACGATGAAAACCTAGAAGCTGAGTTTTTCGTAACCTTTTAATGAATGTAAATTCTAGATCTGGATTATTTATGTGTTTTTAAAAATATAGTTTGAAATCTCCTAGGATAATCTTTTCAACGCTGTTGAGTTTACGCGATTCTAAATTTGTATGAGTGAATTACCTCCTTTAGAACTTTGGTTGTTGGAATAATGAAAGTCAAATCCGGATTTTGAAAGGGTAATTTTGCCTTTTACTTACTTTTTTTTCTTCATCTTTGGTAATCACTTAGGGGTCTAAACTAAACTTAGTTCTAAGCTTTTGGAAAAAGAGTTATGTTTTTGAGAGATGAAAAAAGAATAGGAGAAAGGAGAGAAAGTTATTCATTAATCATGTTCTCCGTGTTTTGCTTGTGGATTTCGTCGGGGCTGAACCCTAAATGGTATGTGATATGACATAGCATTGTTTTAGTTCACCCACACGCCAATCATGATTAAATTTTAGCGATGCTTTTAGAATTAAAAGTAAATCCTTTAGTTATTGAAAAAAATTCTCTGAATTCATGCGGGTTGTTTTCATAGAATTTTTTATAATATTGATTAACATTTTTAGTTTTGTTTTTTCGAGTATAATTTGTTGTATATTGAGGGTATAAATGATTCTAAGAGTTTGGGGAAGAGAAATTGAACTTTAGAGGGTTTAAAGATTAAAAACGACACAGAAAAGTAGACAAACACTTGAAGATCGGGGAAGGGCATCGCGCCGCAAAAGGGGCTCTGGAATTTCGTGCCATCCAGAGCACCCAACAGTCCCTCTAAACTTTAAGGCCTGGCGCCCCACGCCTCTCAGATAGCCAAGGATGTGAGTTCTTCCCATTCCTTCCCTACTTTCTAGTACTTGTTCCATAGTAATTTACCTATATTATCTATTGTTTTTCAACACTGAATGGTATATTTAAACTTCATTTAATTATCAATAAACAAAAGATCATGAGCCGTGAATTCGTTATACAATTAAAGAAAAGTGAAGATCTAAGAAACGAGAAGTTAAGAGTAAAGTTAAGAAGCAAATCAAAGAAAAGTTTATAAAGTTTTCAATAGTCTTTAACAAATGTTTTAACTTTGTTTTAAGACTTAAGTGTCAATTTAATTAGTAAAGTGTAACATCTCGCAAGTGGAAAGAACTACAAGGAAATTTAAAATCTTGAATAGTTATATCATTAATGTATTTGTGTAAATCTGGAAAATTATAAGCGAGTTAAAGTCGAGTTTTTTGTAAACTTTAATCAATCGTAGCTCCTATATCAGGATGAGTTAGTATAGTCAAGATAATGTTGGAGAGATCTTTGAATTATCTTTTTATAGGCGTGAAGTGTGCATGATTGTGAGTTCGTATAAGTGATTTATGTTTTTTGGAAGTTGGGCTATTTAATTAAGTATATGTCCAATTCGGAATTTTAAGGGGTATTCTAGTCTTTTCATTGCCCTAATATTTTAATCCGCTTTAACGAGTTTAATACGGTTATAATCAGATTATAGTATGTTTAGAGTTTGGGATTTCACGCTAGGGATAAGTAGAAAGGGATGAGAAAACAAGAAGGAGAAAAGGAAAAGTTCATCAATATCAATAAAAAAGTTGGTGTTTTCGCCAAGCGTATACTTCTACCATATGTGAGGCTCTCATGATGATGAGATTTATCTCACACGTTCCAATCATATTAATTTTATTTTGGTTTCATCTTAAAAGATTTTAAATATTGATGATCTTGAATTAATATATTGTTCTTGAATTTGATTCAGTGGGAAAGTTTTTGAGTCTGTTACGTCGCATTATAGGGTCATTTAGAGTTAGGTTCGTAAGTACATTTTCATTTATTTGTATCTAAAGGTAATTTAAGAAAAAAACGAATTTCCTGAATTTTGGAAGAAAAACGAAGAACAAATTTTGACGTGCAAAATTTGAATGTGGTGGCTTATCGCAGGACTGGTCCTTTATTTTGGAAAATTCTTCACAGTGCCATGGATATGACATGAGGTGTTCTTCCTCAAATGAACTTTTTGAAACCAAAATTTAATCGTTCTTCTGCTTTGGGGCCTACATTCGTATTCTGACTTTTGGTATTATTTTATATGTAGCTATGTAAAATCATTGCTTAAAATTTTGAGATCTTTCAAAACACAAATCTTAATTCGTGAATCCATAATAAAATCAATTATGAGTAGAGTTAAGATTGGTCAACAGTCAAGTAAAGATCAATTAAGAGTAAAGTCAAGATCAGTAAAGAGTAAAGTTAAGATAAGTTCTTAACGTTTTCGGAAGTCTTCCATGAATGTTTTAAAGTTGTTTTATGAATTAAGTTTAGAGTTTAGTAAAGAGTAGAGGTTTCAGTTGTTTCATCAATGAAGTATACGGGACTATGCATACCCAAATAAATTTAAACTATTTTGACATTTAGATAAGACTAGAAACTCAGATTTCCAAAGTGTTCGGGCTAGTTTTCATAAAAGAGTAATAGCTTTCTAAATGAAACAAGAAGGAAAACTAGGATTTCAAAGATAGCTTTTGAGCTATGTTTTTGAGAACATATCTCAAATCACAGAAGAGGTATATTTTTTCAACATAAGAGCTAGTATATTTTGTAAGTAGTATGAAGCACTAAATTGGAGACGAGAACTAGGTGACATAACTCACGTCTCCATAAAACCATGTAGCCACCATGGGTAGAAAAGTGTCATTCTTTTTAGATGAGTACTTTTTCAAATATACTAGAGGATCAACTTAGTATTTCAGGTCCAATACCTTTGGCTGGGTATAGGATACGCTGGCATCGTGAGGTAGATTGATTTTTCATCACAATAGCCTTAATGGGATAATTGTCGGTTAGAAAAACTTCCAAAAAGTAGTTGTATTTTATATACATTAGTTTATTATATTATTACATAAATTTCATAGTTGTTTGTTGTCTTTGTTATATTCATAGAGTTTATATTATGTTCATAAAAAACTTTTCTTCATATTCCTTTTGCTTTAAACTACTTTATAATGAAATAAAGTCAGTTAACTATACATGAAAGGGAAGATCAAAGGTAATTGTTTTGCATTCAAAACTCGCATAGTTGTACATTAAATTTATTGATGTAAGTTAGCATGCATCGTCTTATGATGCAAACACAGGTAACTAGTATCGAGTTCACAGTGTAACATTGATCCAGTGAGCAGTTCAGAATCATTCGGTGTGCCTCCTTGCGTTTCACAGGATCTATGTTAATTGCTTTATTGTTAGTCCATTAGGATGTTTTGGGGTTTAACAAAACATCCATCTCAGTCTTTTTAGAGGCTTTATAAATAGACAATTGTTAGTCCTTTGAGTCTTTCCATTATCATTTCTTATTGCTAAGACTTGGGTTATCACTTTTGGCCATATTTAATGTTTAACCTTTTAGAATTCTCAGTTATTTTAGTATTTAGATCTTTTAAGTACTATTGATCTGTATTAATATGGATATTGTTTTTCGCTTAGTTAAGTAAGTCAAACCAAGAGTTCGCTTGGGCAAGAAATGGTCTTCGAGTGCAAGTCCCAACAAGGGTTTAGGCTCGGGGACTGACAAACTTTGTATCAGAGCACAAACATCAAATACATAAACTTTCAACATTCATAGGGAGTCTATGAAATCATGTATGTAGAGTCCTAGTTATCAGTTTGAAATGCGCCAAATCTGTAATTAGAAGACTGCTATATTTATGAATTCATTTAGTTCTTTCATACTGTAACATCTCTAAAATACTACACCTAGATTCTTATGTGCATACATCATTGCTTAAATACTATAGTATGTTTTATTCTTATATTGGGGACTTGGAAATTTGTTATTCTTGCAACCTTGCTTATAATAAGTGTTATCGTAATTTAAGGTATTGGATGGGGGTATTTCCGTAATTTTCTAATTATATTTATTAAAACATTGGAAGTGTGGGTATAAGGTATACAAGTATAGGTATATATATATATATGATTTTTGGACAGCAAACTATATTTTTGGGCAACCCCTTTTGGTGACATCTGTGAAGGAGACAAGGATCACTTTTGTAGCTATACGTCTTCACCTCCTCTTGTGATTTTTATTTAAATTGACATATAGGAAACTGAGAGCATAACTAACAAGTTTTTATTTAAAATTAAGTGAAAAACTAGCTCCTTTTATCAAGAACTCGACACACATACACTCCCTCTTGGTAAGTGATGAAATTTATTTTTATTTCGTGTGGTGTTTGGTATTTCATGTATACCTCGTTCTGTAAAACATAGCTTACAGTGAATAAATATGCTTTGGAAAGCCAATATACATAGCGATAACTCTTACGTTTATGTTAAAATCCAACTTTGCATTACGATTTCAAAATATGGGATACAACATATGACAAATTCTGTGCAGATTTAGGAATTAGAAATCTTATATGTTCAACTCTTAGTGTTTCAATAATATATTTTTGCAAGCTTAGGATATGAATCTACATCTTTTATGAATAATATAAATCCAATTTTTCATTTTCCATTTCAAATCTATGTTGCGACATGAAGTTCTTTTGTTTGGGAGAATTACTATTTTGGGAGCTTAGTTGTATTTGTACAGGCTAGGATTACTTGTGGTGATAATCCTTTTTTATATCAAAACTTTGAGCTGCTAGGAATTAAGGAACTTAATGGTATTTTTTAAGGTTGTATATACTCGTGAACAATTTGAGGACCTTCATATGTTGGTTGCTCTACAGTTTGAACTCTTGAAGTGGTGTTGGAGTGTTTCTTTTCTATAGAACTGAGCTTTATTTGTAAACTTGTACTTGTACTATTTTTACCTGCTAGTATATAATAAATATTATCTTTCTACGTTGGTTAACTCTTGTCACTTTACATTGTCATGTTGTTTTCATTTAATACGTTAAAGACTCTTGTGCAACTCGTCACTTGTACAGATTGTTTAACCACTTGGCACCTTCTTTGGGACCTTGTCATTCTTGTGGCTGTGACTTTGTCACTATTTGCATGACTTTTTATTCATATCATTTTTCCATTTTGATTCTTGATTTTTAGTTCGTCTTAAGCGTGGGTGTTTTCAATTTTAAGTACGAACTAGAACAAAATTTTTAAATATGGTTCTTGGTTCTCTTGATTATTGTTCTTTGAACCTTCTTGATACAGGGTGTCATTTTTTCTTGATACCTTCTCGTGCTTGGTGTGACGACATGATGTATGTAACTGAACCGCTCGAAAATGGTTCTATAAGTGTCATTAACATTTGGAGCTTTAAATATCGAACTCAATACTCGATGTATATTGTTTACTTGATTTACTATTCTATTTCAATTATGCTGCCCTTGACATAAGACTGATAACTTGGTGAATCTGAGGGCTCCGAAAATATAGTTTTACACCACTAAGCTATATGATCAGCGATGGTTGTTTCTATCGTAGGGAAATTTTGAAAGGGCGCTTAAAGTTTGCCATTGAAGATGGAGATTTGAAAGCCTTAAGGAAGATCACACTTTAATATAGGCATATATATTTTTTATGAATCTTGTGACTTGTACATGATCTATGTGATGTATATTAACATGAGATCGGAAGGCTGAGTAGGTCATTCACCATGAGTTGTAATAAGTATGGCTATACGTTTTTATCTTTTTGGTGTGTGTAAAACCTATTCTTCTAATATAATAATTTACTATATGTTTTGAAAGTTTGTGTGAAGCATGAACCGACTGATTTTGTTACAGGGAAGTTTGTAATATTCTTCTTATTTCCTTCTTAAGTGTGAGGATAATATATGCATGAAAACATCATCACTTAATTGCTTGTAAATTTTGGGAGGGTTTCGTCATAACTTAAAATTTTGTACCATATCAATTTTGACCTTAAATAAATGTTTAAATGGGAAGGATGTACATCCTTCACTAAATTATTCGTTATGAACCTAATCTCTAAACTTAGATTAATACTAGTATTCTCTTCGTAATTCTCTTTTAATGTCACTAGTATTAAATTATGTTTCTTGTAAAGTTCTAGTATCTCTTGGAAGCGGTCGCTAATGTAGTGTTGGTATTAGAATCTAGGTTTCTTTTTCTAGGACTTTTGTTGTGAATTACTTGTATAGTTATTTGTTTTCGGAAAGGTTTTATTTATATTTCATGTTCACTTACATGGTTTTCGATATTCTTATTGCATGTAGAGTGCACATGCATCTTTCACATGTCCTTAATGAAATGTGCTCTTCCCTTTTGAAGGAATTAAGTTATGGCCTCTTCTTTTGATCAACTTATGGTAGCTGCTCATGAAGGTTCGGGTACCTCTGTTTCCTAACCTCATGCACTGGAAGGGGTTGAGAACATATGTCCAATGAGCATGTTCCCCACACTAGTGGGTCTGAATTGGGTAACCACCATCGTGTAAGAGGTGGTTTAAATCCTTACATGAGTCAGGGTACTTAATCCATGATTTCTCCTTTTCAACAAATGCTTGAATTCTTCATTCACATGGCTCAATAGATGCATGATCCCAATGGGATTAACTTTGTGAAAATGAGGAAAATTGGATGAGTGGAGTTTTAAATCATCATTTTTCCTATTGATGTTAAACAACGTTTTGATCGTATAAACAAGGTGCTTGAGAAATAGGAGTTTTTCGTGGTTGCGAAATTTAAATATGCTATTTCACTATTACAAAAAAGATGCTTATGATTGGTGAGTAAGTGTTTTGAATGCCAACGAAAACCTCTTGTTCTTACTTGGATTTTTTATGAGTTATGTACCACCTTCTTATTGTAATGCAAAGAAAAAGGAGTTTTTGAATCTAAGGAAATGAGGCATGTCTATTGCTGAATATGAACAAAGATTTCTAAGGCTCTCATGTTATGCTGGAGGTATTATTAAAGCGGAAAAAGATAAGTGCAAGAAATTTAAAGATCATTTATATGATTGCATTAGGAAGAATGTGGCAAGTCTGCAACATAAGAACTTTTATAAGTTATTATTGTCTGTTGCTTTTACTTGGGAACGACTTAGTAGAGGAAAAGCAAATAGAAATGAAAACAGATTACAAAAACCTAGATCAAATTTTGGAGGTCCTTCAAAAAAGGGAAGGTTTGATAACTATAAGGCTACTAGTGATAAAAGGGAAGCTCAATAAAAGCAAAACGTATCAGATTTTTCTATAACTAGCACTGTAAATTATGGTAAAGGTAATCCTCGAGTTCCAACTTGTCTGCTTTGAGAAAAGAATCATTTTAGTACTTGCAGGAGAGCCTCTGGTGCATGTTTTAATTATGGAATATTTGATCATAAAGTAAAGGACTTTCATAATCCTAATGATGCTCCTTCCTTGAGAAATAAAGGTTGGGCTCGTAAACCTTCTGTTAATCCTCCTCAAACTAATAAAGGTACAAGACTTAAGAATACACAAGCAGTAGGTACAAGTGAAGCTAATAAAGCTAGTGGACAAATGGGTACTACATGCGCTCATGCAATGAGAAAGAGGAACTATCCAGATGGACAAGACGTGGTTGTCGGTAAATTTCACTTATTTGGGTTTTGTGTGTTTACATTGGGCTATCAGGTTGTGTGTAATAGTATTTATCGTGATTGTTCTTTCGTGATTCAAAACCTATTCTTCCCTGTTTTTTTGATTTGAATGCCCTTCAAGGATTATGATGTTATTATCGGGATGGATTGAATTTATAAGTATCATGAGTCATACATTGTAGGTCAAAACATGTGACTTCAAAAGATCCTACATATTCACATATAATTGTACAAGGTCATCGATCATTCACATCTAGCATTATTTTTGTGGGCTTGGCAAGAAACTTGATACAACAAGGCTGTAGGCATACCTTTATCAGATAGTTGATACATAGTTGAAGATTCCTTGCGTCAGGGAGATAGCTGATGTATGTGATTTTGCAGAAGTCGTCCCAGAAAACCATCCTGGATTTCTCCTGGAAAGAGAGGTTGAATTTCCAATCGAACATAAACCTGGATCTATCCCTATTTCCATAACTCCTTGTAGAATAGCTCCAACATAATTAAGAGGATTGAAATCTCAATTGCAAGAACTTCTTGAGAAAGGTTTATTCGACCTATGCTTTGTATTGACTTTAGATAATTGAACCTAATAAATATAAAGAATAGATATCCACTACCTAGGATTGATGATTTATCTGACCAACTGAATAGTGCGAAATTATTCTCAAAAATTAATTTAATGTTTGGATATCACCAACTGCGTGTTAGAGAGAATGATATTACTCAAACTTCTTTTGAACTCGGTATGTTCATTATTAATTTTTGCTGATGCCATTCTGATTGACAAATTCTCTTGTGGTATTCAGGGATCCAATTGATCGAGTTTTCAAGTCTTATCTTCATCTGTTTGTGGTTTTTTTTATAGATGATATCATAATATTTTCTAGAAGTAGTGAAGACCATGATAAAAATCTTCGCACTGTTAAGTAGATTTTGAAGGATAAAAGAACATTATGCTAAACTTTGTAAATGTTGATATTTTCTTGATGAAGTGTCCTTTATTGGATATCTTGTATCAAGTGAAGGCGTAAAGGTGGATCCTAGTAAGATACAAGCAGTTGTTGAATGGGGAAATCCCAAAATTCTCACTAAGGTAAGAAGTTTCTATGGCTTAGCAGGATACTATAGATGATTTGTGAAAGGCTTCTCCATTATTGCCTCCCTTTTTACTATACTCTAACAGAAAGAAGTAAAGTGTATTTTGGATAAAAAAATATCAAAAGAGCTTTGAAACTCTCAAATCCTTGCTTACCCAAGCGCATAAACTTACTCTAAAAATTAAAGGGAAAATATATGTTGTGTACAGTGATGCTTCTCACAATGGTCTAGGATGCGTTTCAACACAAGAGGGGAAGGTGAATTTTTGTGCGTCTTAGAAGTTAAAACAACCTGAATTGAATTATACTAATCATGATCTTGAACTTGATGCTATAGTGTTAGCTTTAAAAATATGGCGGGATTATTTGTATGGAGAGAAATTTCATATTTCACTTATCACAAAAGCTTGAACTACTTGGTTACTCAAAAGGAGCTAAACCTATGAAAGTGTAAATGGCTTGAACTCATCAAGGATTATGACTGCAAGCTTTATTATCATCCAGTTAAAGCTAATAGTTGTCGATACTCTAAGTCGAAAATCCTTCGCAAGCATTTCTTTGAGTCCTTTAATATTTCTCCTTTAGTTAATATCCATGAATGATTGTTTTACAACTAATTCAATTTGTTTAATTATTGCTAATTTGCAAGTAAAGACAATATTACTTTAACGGGTGAATGAAGCACAAAAGTTAGATGAGAATCTTGTAAAATTTATTAGAGAAGTCCAAAATAGGGAAAAATATGATTTTTATTAACAAAGGATGGTGTCTTACTTTATCAAAACAGATTATGCGTCCCTAATGATGACAAATTAAGCAGAGAAATATTGAAAGAAGCACATACTTCTTTGGTGGAATGGTAAGAAGAAAAACATTGCGGATTTCCTTTAAAAAATTTTGGTTTGGCAACAAGTAAAGGTAGAACATCAAGTCCCAGTTTGGTTACTACAGCCCTTGTCGATGCCAAAATGAAAACGGGAGAGAATAAGTATGGACTTCATTTTTGGACTTCCTCACACTCAAAGAAATCATGATGGAATATGGGTGATCGTTGATAGGCTAACAAAGAGTTCTCACTTCTTAGAAATTAGAATATATTACTCACTTGATGGTTTAGTCGAGTTGTAAATTAATGAGACCTTCAGACTACATGAGATCCGTGTGTCTATTGTCTCTAAATGAGACCTAACGTTTACATATGGATTTTGGGGTAGCTTGCAGAAAGCTTTAGATACAAAGTTGAAATTTAGCTTTTTGTTCCATTCTCAAACAAATTGCTAGTTAGAAATAGTAATATAAATTCTGGAAGATATGCTCCGAGCTTGCATTATGGAGTTTGAGGGTTGTTAGGACAAACACTTGGCTTTTATAGAATTTTCTAAGAATAATAGCTACTAATCAAGTAATGAAATACCTCCGTATGAAGCCTTATACGGAAAAAAAAATTCGGACCCCTCTTTGTTAATGTGAAATTATTGAAAGAAAGATTATTGGTTCTGAAATAGTGCATAAAACAGAGGACAAGGTAAAAATTATCAAGGATTGTTGGAAGATTTTTTCGGATAGACAAAATTTTATGTTGATCTAAAATGGCATGACATTGAATATCAAGTTGTACATAAAGTATTCTAAAAAGTATCTCCACGGAAAAAGATTATGAGATTTGGCCATAAAGGAAAACATAGACCCCGATTTGTAGGATCTTATGAGATACTTGAAAGAGTCTGACCAGTTGCGTATAAATTGTCTTTACAGCCGGAATTGAAGAAGATCCACAATATTTTATATTTTTTATACTCAAAAGATATTGTTTTGATCCATCTCATGTTCTTCAATTGAATCTATTGAGATTAATCCTGCCTTGACATATAATGAAAAACCTATCCTAATTCAAGCTCGAGAGGTAAATCATCTTAGGAACAAGAGAATCCCCTTATTAAGGTATGTTGGAGGAATCATTCTTGAAAAGAAGTTGCCTGGGAGAGAGAAGAAGACACGACGACTCAATATCCACACTTATTTCGGGACAAAAAGATGAAAATTCTTTAAGGGGGAGAGAGTTGTAACACCCCTAAAATACTAGACCAAGATTCTTTTGTCCATACATCATTGCTCAATTATTATAATATGTTTTATTCTTATTTTGGGGAATTGAAATGTTGCGATACTTGCAACCTTACTTAACATTAGTGTTATCGTAATTTCAGGTATTGGACAGGAGTGTTTGTGTAATTTTCTAATTAAATTTACATACAAATTGAAATATTGGGTATAAGGAATATATATATAGGTATATATTTATGGTTTTTGGGCAAACAACTATTTGTTTGGGCAGCCCATTTTGGTGACATCTGTCAAGGTGAGAAGGATCACTTTGGTAGATATATAACTTCACCTCCTCTTGTAATTTTCGTTTCATTTGATGTATAGGAAATTTAGAACATTAGCTAAAAACAAATTCTTCAAAATAAAGTGAAAAACTAGATCCTTTTGGCTTGAATCCGACACACACACACACTCCCTCTTGGTAAGTGATGAAATCTATTTCTATGTTGTGTAGTGTTTGGTATTTCATGGAAAGATAATGCACATACCTAGAACTCCTATGTTTATGTTAAACTCTAATTTTGTGTTCTGAATTCTAAATATGGGACGCAACAGATGAAAATTTCTGTCGGGATTCTAGAATTATAAATCCTCTATGTTAAACTGTTACTGTTTTGATTATATCTTTTTGTACAAAACGTATTTTGTGGTGATTCCTGATTATCGCAAGCTAAGGAGATTTTCTATATCTTTTATGAAGGATATAAAGTTAATTATTGTCATTTCGTATTTCAAATCTATGTTGCAACATGATTTTTTTTGTTGGACAAAATTACGGTTTTGGGAGCTTAGTCCTATTTTTACAGGCTAGGCATATTTGTGAGGATAATCCTATTTTACAGAAATAAAAAATTGAACTGCTAGGAATTAAAGAAAATACTTATTTTTTGAAGGTTGTATATACCCGTGAATAACTTGAGGACCTTCATACGTTGGCTAGTCTGCAGTTTGAACTCTTGAAGTAGTGTTGGACTGTTGCTTGTCTAAAGTACTGTAGTTTGTGCATAAACTTGTACTTGTGCTATTTTTACCTTTTGGTATATCTGAAATATATCTTGGTACCTTGGTTACCTGTAACGACCTGTTTAGTCGTTTTGAGCAGCAGATTTTATTTCTGGAAAAACTGTGTGAGTCGACGGAACCCACGACGGACCGTCATGGACACGACGGGCCGTCGAGGGTGTCTCGTTCCAAAAGACTTAGACTTCTGAAATTTGGGTACTGAAATCGACTCTCTGAACTTGG
>NC_028643.1:54590337-54590929 GCF_001406875.1 Solanum pennellii
GACGGACCTGCAGGACGAACCGTCGTGGGCACGACGGACCGTCGCAGGTTCTCGTTTCAAAACACTTAGAAATTCGGAGATTGGGTACTGACAATCGGCTCTCTGAACTTCGTAACGAAATAGCAGGACGGACCGTCGCAGGCACGACGGCCCGTCACAGGACTTTTTACAAAAATCAAGTCCCTGTATCGTGCGACGGAAGGCAGGACGGACCGTCGTAGGCACGACGGCCCGTCACGGGCTGCGTAATCCCAGTCAGAGTCGGATTTCTTTACACGTTTTAAGGGACGTTTTGGACTATTCTTTCCTTAATTATAAAGTTTGAGGGTTAATATTAATAAATCTAATTACTTAGGGGTTAAAAGAGGTAACCTTAAGTTAATTAGTGGATTATTATTGACATCTTTTGTTCTTAATTATATACTAATTAGGGTAAAAGAAAGAGGGTTTCAATAAGAAAAATAAGAAAGATCAAAGAGAGACAGAAAAAGAAAGAGAACGAGTAGAGAGAGAGAGAAACGGAGAGGATAGCAAGGATTTTGAGAAGATAGCTTGTTGATTCAATTCTTCGGTGGAGGTAGGTTATGGTTTT
>NC_028643.1:54592537-54636219 GCF_001406875.1 Solanum pennellii
GGGAAATAATAGATGTTGAATTTTAGAAGTTATTGAATTGTCTTTTATTAATGAGTTTAAGTCTTCCGCATTGCTTTATGTTGATATTAAATTGAAATGTTAAGGTTTAGATTGGTTGGTTCGCTCACATAGGAGGGTAAATGTGGGTGCCAGTCGCGGCTCGGTTTTGGGTCGTGACATTACCTCTTGTAACTTTTCATTGTCTTGTTATTGTCATTTAAGACGTTAAAGACTGTTGTGTAACACACCCACTTGTACGGATTGTTTGATCACATGGCTATGACTTTTTCACTATTGGCATTCCTTTTGATTCGGATCATTTATCATCTTGACTATCGATTTTTAGTTTGTCTTATGTATGGTAATTGTCCATTTTAAGTATGTAACACTCTGAAAGTCGAAGACGTATTCTATAGCCTAATATGAGTGTCTAAGGGTTGTGTAGCTTTTTTATGGTCCAAAATAGTTTGTATAAGTCATTTACGAAGTTTTCTAATCAAAACTTCAGCAAACATCCATGAAATCCGGAAACTAGTTTAGAGAGGTGCTAGTGTGCCTTAGCCTATTTGACTAAGTTTGAAGAGTCAAAAAATGATGAAATTTTGTGGTAACGTGTCTAACAGGTATTAGAGTTAGTTTATTGTCAAAAAGATCGGGTACGACTATCCAAGAAAAAACAAAAACTCCTTGAGAGCGACCCTCACAATTTGGCAAAAGCTGTCAAAAGAGAGTGTCCAATGAAGGTTGTAGGTAATGGCTCGTGGTCCAATCAATGAGGCATAGATGGACACCGTGGATGGTAACTTAGACAAATTCATGGGAAGCATATTTTGGACATCCTCAGTCAAAAAAGATGGAAAAACAGGGCAATTGGTCACTTTTCCATCGTTTCACAAACGGGGCATCAGTCGTGCTTTCTCCTGTGAGCACACTATTTTGATGCATGTCTTCAAGTTTACATAATTAATTAATTAGGTTGTTAACTACTTAGTTAGGTTAATATGGAGGCCTAATTAATTTGTTTTATGACCTATATAAAGACTATAACCTAATTAAACTAACCTAAGCCCTCATAATTCACAAAATCAAATTACTCTTCCTTCTCTCCTTTCTCTCGCCCACATATAAGAACATCATCAAAGTCAAGGTCATAGGGTTCTTAGGATTCGGAAGGTCATGTTTGTCCACAAAAATTCATCAATCAATAATTTATGGGATTCATTTCACTTTTTGGATCTGTTTACCAAAGGGTTCCTTTAAATTGAATTCAAAAAGATGAACTCAAGTGGGTTTTATTTCAATAATAAATTGATCTAGTGAATTGCTTTGTTTACGATTCGTTTTGGTTATGATGAGTAGACTAACATGTATTAGGGCTCATTTAGACTAGTTCTTGATGTATTGGTCTCAATTGTAAAAGATTATGTATTCCCCTTGACCCTAGGTTGGGATCTTGAATTGAATTGCATAGTATTGACTCAATTGGCTCTGTTAGTCTGTGAATGACTACCCTTTGTAGTTATAATGATAATAATTAGTAGATTGTGATATATTTAAATACAAATATGCTAGTTCTTGAGTAATTTACCTAAGTTGTGAAGTAGATTATGAACTTGATCTCAGTCTCATATTCTAGGCGATGAACATGTGATGAATGTTATATAGTGATTCAATTGTTCTTGTTATTATGTTTATTACGATGGTGTGATTATATTACACTCATTATTGGGTTGAATTGAGAATGGTTGATGGTAAGACCTTGATGATGGTATTGTGAAGAAGATTTGTAGTAAGTCTAATCATCTCAACTCTTTACATAAATTTTGGTTACTTGTGATTAAGATATGACGTTGTATTGATATTGAATTAAAAATGTTTTGACAATGGTTTGTAACTTCTTGACTTAGATGTAAATGTAATAAGGATGGTGAAACTTACTAATCAGCCTTATCACTCTATGATTATGTAAATGTCCTAACCTCACATCTATGAATTGAAATGAAAGGAAAATACTTATGCAATTCTTAATGAGATATGATGATGATTATTATATAAGGGCTATACCTTATGACCTAAACTAAGTTTGTAAAATAACGGATGACATAAAGACATTTCAAAATGGACGTTGGCTTAGTGCCGAGAGAACTTGGCAATGGGTGGTGTTGGCTTCCCATAAAGGATGATTCACCCTATAGTGCCACATGAGGTGTTAAATCCCTTATGAAGGATACTCATCCTATGGATTCTCGTTAGAAAAGTCTCAAGTGCCATGTGGAATATAGAGAGTTCATACCTATCTCCTAGTTCCTTAACTATGTTGCCCCCACAGAAAGACAAGCTACTTGATCCACCTAGAAAGCAACGTTTATATTTAGTCCTACTTTGGCCAGTAGACTAGCTTCCATCGAGGTAAAGTTTTACAACATTGGATTCCACATTTATATATTGTGGTCTATGTTGGTTAAGGTAACTGTTCACTAAACTAAAAGAAAGTAATGAAGTACAAACAAACAAGAGTGACTTAAGAGGTTTGACTTAGCTTAAATAAGGGTATGGGACTCTACCTATTTCTTGCACTAGTTTGCCTTGAGGGAAGCCTTAGAAGGTTTTTTTTTATGTAAGTATATTCTTATAAATGTAAATGATATGCACATGAAGATCTTACATGTTGATGGAACCATATAATGTTGAATTCACTTATGAATATATTTTTGGTCTCTATTGCTAAATTATTATTTTATGTACTCTTAATGATATGATATGTGAAGTTGAAAATTGGTTATGGTTCTTGTTGGGTTTACTTTATTGAAGAAGGTAATGGGGATGTTTTTAGTCATTGCACTAGTGCACTTAATGAGGGTTCATGACTGATTGTATTTCTTTGACTATGTGGTAATGAACTCTCATTCACACTTGTTGAGGTAAGAACTTGCTGATAAAGTTGTCTTGATTATAGGTTCAAGTATGTTGGTATGCATGATCGACTTGGCTAGAATTAGTATGGTTGGTCTTGTGATGAATATGTCCTTTACTTAATGATTATGCATTAATAACTTGAATTTATTCTTGAGTGTGCATAATTCTTTTATAAAGTAAAAATTTAGCATGCTTTCATGAAATTTCCCTTTTTAGAATGATTTCTGTGATGTGTATGCATATGATGTCAAACTTAATACAAGTGATGTACTAACCCCATTTTCTAATTTTTTCCCAACTTTAAAGGTTGTGGTTGTTGAAGCAACTTTGAGATGATTTTGAAGGAAGACTTCAAATTCTCACTCATCTAAGTTGGGTAGGTCCTCACTTTCTTATGGCAATGCCACTATCAAGCTATTGATTTTATTCTAGTTATAAGACTTCTAGTTCTTTCCTTTTCATTTAAGTACTAAAGATTGTATAGAATATATGTGTCTTTATTACATTGATGTATGGGCTACACCCACATGATATACTCTTGTTTTAGATAGTTATGAAATGATACATCCCGTTTTAAGACGATTTTATATCTTATATATGTATGTGTATATGTATATATATATATATATATATATATATATGTATATATCTGTGTGTGTGTGTGTGTGTGTGTTGTGTGTGTGTGTGCGCGCGCAGTAAAAGTAAAAGACTATGTAATCTTCTTATACGAAGGGTCTATGTTTACTAGATATGACTATGTTATGAGTATGTGAGAGGTGTATGTAAACCTCATGATAGATAGAGGAAAAGTTTTATATTTTCCATGTTTTCAACCTCTGATTGTATTAATGTAATTTAAAGTCTATTCTTAGTCCTTGATGAGGAACAAGGCGCCGGTTAGCTATTAGGAGTGCTCCCAGTATGTGACAAAGTAAAAACTAGAAATCAATTTTTAATATGGTTCTTGGTTCTCTTGATTATTGGGCTTTGACCCTTCTTGATACAGGGCGTCAACCCTTGTTGATACTTGCTCGTGGTTGCTCTGAGTTAAATATCCAATTTGATACTCTGTTTATATTGCTTACTTGATTTACTGATTTTGTTTCAATTATGCTTCCCTTTACTTGACATTGATAATTTGGTGAATCTGAGGGCTATGGATCTATTAGTTTTTAACTACTAAGCTATATGCTTAGCAAAAGTTGTTTCTATTGTAGGGAATGTTTGAGAGGACGCATGAAGTTGACCATTGAGATGGAGATTTTCAATGCATTAAGGAAGATCACACATTCATATAGGCATATACATTTTGTATAAAGCTTGGGACTTTTACATGATATATGTGTTATATATTTAAATGAGATTTGGAGGGCCGATTTTTTCATGTCCCCATTGGTTGTAATAAGCATGGTTATACATTTTTATCTTTTTGGGGTGTGTAAACAAAAGTCTTGTAATATACTAATTTACTATATATTTTGAAAGTTGTGCGAAGCATGATCCAGATGATTTTGTTATACGGATGTTGGTAATATTATTGTTATTTCCTTCATAAGTGTGAGGATAATATATGCATGTAAGGCTTTGAAATTTTGGGAGGGTTTCTCGTCATAGGTTAAGATTTCGTGTCACATCAATTTTCACCTTACACAAATTTTAAACGGGAAAGATCTACATCCTAAATTAAATTATTCGTTATGAACCTAATCAATCAACTAGATTAAAATTAGTATGCCTTTGGGTAATATCTTTTAAATGTCACTAGTATAAAATTAGGTTTCTTGTAAAGTACTAATATCTCTCGAAAGCGGTATCTACACATACACTTTCGTGCTTTAGAGTTTGATCTCTATAAATTTTCCTTCTAATTCGTGCTTGCACGTGTTTCAGATATCATGCAGCTAAAGAGCAGTCAGAAGTCATTCAGCTAGGAGGCATGTTGGGGAACAAGAGTTTCCAAATGCACGTGAACTATAACCGCAACGAGAAGTTACAAATGCTGAGTTTAGAGAGTAAATTAGGATACTAAGTCAAGCTTTGACAAACTAGTTTTGTTAGCAAAAATTAGATAGACTAGAAGAGGCTTGCATATTAAGGTTTCATGAGTACTTAAGGATGAATCCCCTATTTTTCATATGTTAGAGCACTATTGAGAATCCATAAAATTCGCCGAGGAAATGAAAAAGGTATTAGATGTGATGCATAGTTTTGAAATTTAATGAGTTGAGCTAAGTGAATATAAGTTGAAGAATGTTGTTAGGACTTATTTTGACCAATGGAAGGAGGTAGAGCAGAATATGTGTCTTCTGCGAGTTGGGCATGTTTCGAGAAGGCTTTATTGTGATGTTTCTTTTCCCATTAACTTAAATTGTCCAAGGTACGTAATTTTCTCAAACATAAGCAGGATTCTCTCTGTGTTCATGAATATGAGTTGAAGTTCACCAAACTAGCACGTTATACTTTGGACATAATTAAGGACATAAAGAGTAGAATAAGCTTGTTTGTTGCTGGGTTGGGCCATCTATCAAGCAGATTGTCCGGCATCAATGCCTATTAAAGACATGGACATTTTGAGGTTGATGGTCTATGTGCAGAAGGTAGAGGAAGAGAAGCAGAGAAATAGAAAGGAGTTCTTTCAAAAAATGTCTAAGAGAAGGAATTAGTCTGGGTAGTGCAAGTGTAACTCCAAGTGGTCCTCTTTAAAACTAAAATAGAAGAGACCTGATCCATCATCTGCTAGTGCACCTGCACCTAAGAACAAGGGTCACAAGGGTGAGTACTATTGTTAGATTTCATAATCTAAACTTCCTATTTACAGTTTAGTGTGGGGCAAATGGGTAGTAAGCCTCCTACATGCAGAAAGTGCGGTAGGATCCACTCAGGTATTTGTCCTGAGGGCTCCACTAGTTATTTCAAGTGTGGTAAGATTTGGAATTTTATCTGAGACTGTCAAAATAATAATCAAGGAAATGGTAATGGGGGCAATAGAGCCTAGTCTTCTTCTGTTGCTCCACGAGATAAAGATACACCTAGAGGAGCTACTTATGTTACTAGCGGAGAAGAAAAATGCCTCTACACGATAACTAGTCACCAAAATCAACAAGATTTGCCAGATATTATCACTGGTTTTATTGTCTTTTACTCTGTTCTTTATGTATTTCTAGATCCAACAGAGAGTTTATGTTTTGTAATTTAACACCCCGTAGCAAAAAATAGTCCAAAAATCAGTATTTTTTTAAATAATCTTAAGCTGTAACTTACGTGACCATCGACTGACGTAGCCTGTGGCACAGTTCATCTTGCACAATCGTTGATAGGATCAGAAACTCCAAAAAATTTCAGCACAAGAAAATTGGTCGACGGACGGACTTACGGTTAGTAGGTCAAACTACGATTCGTAGTACATGAACGTAGATCAAGACCCCCTTCACCCACTCTCTGACAAGAATCACGGATGACCAGCACGATAGGTAGATGGACCGACCGTCCATAGGTCTAACCCTAGGTTTGAACTAGCAGACAGTTAAGGGGGAAATGCAGTTGGTTCAGTTCAAATGGTCATAAATCGTACCACAAAATGAATTAGGTGTCCCACTACCTACCCACTAATAGATAATTGAATTATCTCTCTATACCCACCGACCTTTGTAAAAGTAGACCTCCCAGTAAAAAGTTTTGCCAGTTTTAGTAAAGGCTTGTCGAACCGCCCCAACCTATGTACAAACGACAGGGCATGGATCAAACGACGGACCGTTTGTCCTGGCCATCGTTTGGTCCGACAGCAACTTAACAAGGGGTCTTTTTTCCTTTCCAACTCCCTTTAAATCCTATGTTACGTCGCTTTGACCCTAAATAATCAAATTTTTGTCAGTTTAAGCCCAGAAACATAAGTAAAACATATCGAAGTCAAATAATTAAATCAAAACTAGAAAATTAGAAGCAAGAGAGGGAAAAAAGCTCAAGAACCGTAATTCTAGAACGAAGCTACTTCCCAGAAGTTCCAGTCCCAAACCCTAAGTATTTTCCATGGATTTCATCAACATGTATGTGGGATTTCACTAGTGGATTTATTTCACTCATTGGGTCCCTAGTTTTCATTTAGTTCTTCATTCTCTTATCATGATTAGGTATAGGGTTTCTAGAACATAGATAGAATTTCTTGAACTTATTAAATATATTTTCCAAATCAGATTATCATATTATTACTTATAATATCATATGAATTTCAGAACCCTAGCTTTGTATTTCTTTAGTTCTTATATTACGCATGTTAGGACAGATACTTCAGATATGCAGTTATACATGCTTCAGTTTTTAATGCATCATTATCAGATTAAATGTTGCATTCTCAGTTTGCATGATCAGTTTCTATCAAGTATTTACAGAAACTCAGACATAATCAGTTAATTAACATAATTCATTGGGAGTATCATAATACCAAGTTGGACTAGGTTTTAGCGTACTAAATAGTCGCAGAACTACTAGCCAATTAGATTGTAAGTCCCCTCTGTGGGCAATCATAATGATCACGCCAGCATCCGTTTATACCTCTGGCAGGGTATATTGGGTCCTCTCTATGGGGTGTATACATCGGATTCCACATTTAGCTCATGTGGTTTTATTATCGGTTATTAGTAGCTCCCACAGTTCAGTAAGACTTTCTTGATTCACCATTCACCAGTATATTCAGTATTCAGTTACAGCATGTGTTAACTTGGTCATGGCATACAGTTAGCTCAGAAATTCGGTATATTATGTTGAGATTATTATACTTTCTTTTGTGCTTGTGCAGATATGTTTTATTTTAACTTTACTCTATACTAAATGCTCAGTACGTTCAAGTACTGACGCATACGTGCGCTACATCTTTTCGTGATATTGGTTCAGGTATACAGTATCAAAATAACGTATCAACCGATTTCCCAATCTCCGGTTAAGCAGATTCAGTGGTGAGTCCTCATTCTCCGAGGATAAGAGTCATGAGTTCATTTCAGTGTTTCAGTCATTTTGTTTCAGTTTTGCTAGATTTTTCTAGGGCTTGTCTCAGTATTTCTTATAACTTAGAGGTTTATTTTACAAATAGTTAGCTTAATCTTAGTGTTGAGTTAATAACTTCATTGTATTAAACTCATCATTATTCATATTATATCAATTCTAGCATAGGGTATTCCCTATCTTTTTAGTTTAAACTATGATTTAGCTTCTGCATCAGTTTATTATCTTCAGTATGATCATGATCATGCCATCATGGTTAGCTTGGTATCAGTGGTGGTCCTTTGTTCCTTGTCCGCGTCTCGGGGGTATATCGGGGCATGACAAAACTTGGTATCAGAGCACTAGGTTTAAATGTCCTAGGATGTCTTAAAAGTTGCACTAAGTAGAGTCCTTTTCATGGGTGTGAAGTGCAACACACCTAATGAGAGGGAGTCTATGAAGTGTTTTAGGGAATATTCACTCTAATGTTACTCTTATCCTGCGTAAAGTATGATGTGATTCCATTCTAACTCGACGTTTTACGTTTAAGATCATCCCTTGTCGAAGAGCTTAGGCATGGAATACTAATGCACGCAATGCCAATGCAGTTCCTCTAGTATTAGATTAAAATGTTCTAATGTAGAGTTTCTAAAGGCCAATTCTTCTTTTGTCTGACAGTATGACAAACAAGAACAATCAGCAGGTTTGAGTTTACTAATAGAAATGATTTATTAGTGGCAGCAAGAGTTTGTAATTTTGTTATGATGGATCCACCTATGTTTTTATGGTCACAAGTTGGTAACGACCTATTAAGTTCATTGATAAGGTCAAGAAATAATTTGGTGTGATGCAAGTAACTGGTAGTGATAGGTTAAATTTTAATCCTACAAGCTTAATGTGTGACTAAGATATTGTTGAATTCACAGAGTGAAAAGACAATAGGTATGACTTAGTCATTTGTAACTAAGTATAGCAAAAAGGATCTTCTTGCGGAAAGTATAAAAGACAAAATTAAGGAAGAAGAAAAGCACTTACAAAATTAAAAAGCTTTATTCCATGATATTTTGCATGATGTTTACAGAGAGAGAGAGCATTCAAGAAAATTTTGTATTCCTCAATTTTTTGATGCTCTTAATGTAAAATTACAAAGTCTTATTTAGACTTGAAAAGATAAAAGGAATCTCAAAGCCTTCTTCCGATTGGTTGTAGAGGATTGCCTTATCTGTTCCTTATCTTTGCTTTTGTGAAAGCATTTACTTTTATAGCTTTCCTTTACTTTATCGTTGTCAACTGCTGCTCCCTTTTTAAAGCATCTCTATCATTAAAAACCTTTTGCTTTGTCGGTCACTACTGATAAAGCTTTAGCCAATCCTGTTGGTCATCTGGGTCCAGCTGAATAGTATGATAATGACTCCATCTCTTTGAGACTCCTTCACCTCTTTCTAGATAATGATGATCTTTAATGATCTCTAACTGAAAAACTAATTATTCCGATTTTAGTATCTCAATTAGACATTAATCAAATGGATTTATATAGGACCTTGCCAAGGCTTTATGTTTTAACATGTCGCCATTATCATCACTTTGTGATGAAGCTTCGTCAAGAAGCCTGGTAATGGGTTCTTCATCTGGTTCATTCTCTAATTCAGACAAGGCCTTTTCCAACCTTTTCTTCAGTTCACTCTTATAGGATGAAGAACTTGATATACTCTTCTTCTTAGAAGGAGAAGGACTATCTTTCTTGGCTGGCGACCAACCTTTAATCCTGATTTCTTTTGATAAGAATTTAATCATATCGAAATCTGCAATAACAAACGTACAACTTATAATGTAAGATAAACGTTTCTTATTAAAATACTTACAGAGTTTTATATTCTTAGGCAATGTTTGTATGCCTTCATCTATTTGGAACTCAGTATACTTCTCAGCAAAGCTTTGAGGCATAACTTGTTTATTTCCGCCAAACAAGCTCCACCATTCGTAGAACCACCTGGGGATAGTAGAAGCTTCAACTTCTGGACAATATTTAACAAACCATGTATGGGTTGTTGGTCTAACAAACAAGAAGTTTACCCAGGCATATAATTATCATACCAATTATAGGTTTGAGGATTAAATCTTTTAGAAAGATTTGTAGGGGTTTGAAGATGGTCAACAGGCAAAGAAAAAGGTGATAAAATCTTTCTTATAGTGAACATAGAGTATGCTATACTGGCTGGGTCAGACTTATCAGCTAACTCATGTTCAATATCTACTGATCCTGTGTCCACCAGGATAAATTCATAATATTTTCTAGTTTTTAAGGAATTACCTGAATCAACATAATTCCTGTTAGTATAGACAGGTTTTAAAAGATGTTTAATCTCATAACCTTCTTATTCTTTATCTAGAGCAAGAATTGGGAAAACTTGCAAAGGAATCATTTCAAATTTGTCCTTCTCTTTGGAAGGAGACTTTGTGCCTGCAGGAGATACTGCTTTAGCAAAACTGGCTGGCTGTTTCATGGTGTAACATTCACTAGTTTGTTTTTGGGAAAATCTAAGTTCTCCGCTTGGAGATGTAGAAGAACTGGGTTCTTGCTCCTTTAGGAAGGGCTTTTTTAAGACTAACATCTTTGATGAACTATTTTGCGGCAGCTCAGGAGGAATAATTGGCGGCAATTGGTCCAATGCCGAATACTTTTTTATATCAGGCCTAACGTTATTTATCCTAGGCCTTATGGAAAATGGCCCTAACTCTCTTATTTTTCCACTTGGATTGGACCTGTAGGGTTGTCTTCTTTCTATGGGCCTAACTTGCGGTCTGCTCATGTTTTCCCTGCAAAAATTCACGAGTTAGGAAATCTGGCAATGAATTATTCTCGCCTTTAATAAAGTCAATTTGAAAATCGAAACTGGATAATAAGGCTTGCCACCTAGCAAACATTTTTTTAGAAACTATATTCTTAACATCCTTTTGGAGGATTTCTTTAGCAGATTTACCATCTACGCTAAAGAAGAACTCTTTATTGATCAGGTCATCTTGAAACATAGTTATACAAAGAACAATAGCAAGTATTTCCTTTTTGACCGTGCTATAATTTTTTGTGCAGAATTCCAGATTCCGGAAGTATAACGGACTAAATGATCCGAAGAATTGGGGTCTTTTCTTTGTTTAAGAATAACACCGTAACCAATGTCAGAAGCATCGTTCTCAACAATCATGAAAAAGTCAGGGTTAGAAAAACCAAGGCAAGGAAGATCTTTAACCATACTCTTTAGAAGAATAACTGCATTGGTTTGTTCATCACTCCAAGGTGAAGTATTCTTCTTTAACCTATCGAAGAGAGGTTTGCAAATATGCCTAACTTTGGGTATAAAATCAGCTATATAGTTGAGACTCCCTAAAAATCTTTGCAACTGTGTTTTATCCAAAATGACATTGGGAAACTTATAAGAAAACTCAATTGATCTGCAAATGGGTGTATAGGTACCTTGATAAAGATCATGTCTTAAAAATCTGATTTTTGTTTGAAATAATTTAATCTTTTTAGCACTAATGACTAATCCATTGTGCTTAACAATTTTTTTAAAAAAACATTTAAATGTTTAAAATGATAATCAATGTCCTCGCAAAAGATTAATACATCATCAATATAAGCAATTTAAATATGACTAATATGATTGAATATAGAATTCATAATATTTTCAAATTCTGATGGGGCATTTTTAAGCCCAAAAGGAATGACGTTCCATTCATATTGTCCAAACGGGACATAGAAAGTTGTTTTATATTTATCTTGTTCAGCAATTTGAATTTGCCAAATCCATATTTTAAATAAAATTTACTATAAACATTATGTTTAAAGGTTCATTTTAAAAGATCTCTTTTGTTAGGAATCGGATAACGAATCCTCTTTAAATATGAGTTTAAGGGTTTGTAATTAATAACAAGTCTAGGAGAACCTCGTTCTTGTTCAGCTGCGTTGTTAACATAAAATGCTGAACAACTCCAAGGTGATTTTGAGGGACGAATAATTTATTATTCAAAAGAGTATGAATTTCTTTCTTACAGATTTCCATTAAATCATGGTTCATTTGAATGGGCCTAGCTTTTGTAGAGATGGCCTTTTCATTAAATCCATCAATATATGGTAAATCAATAATATGGGATTTTCGATCCCAAAATGCGTTTGGAAATTCTGAGAAAATTTCACATTCAAAATTCTTTTGAAGATTGGCAATTTTAGCAACCATTCTCGGGGTTTTTAAAATTTTTTCAATTTTCTTAATTTTAATATCCTCTTTTAAAAAATAAATCTGATTGATTTTAAATGCAGTTTGTTTATGCAAAAATTTACTTTCTTCAAGAGAAAGTGTCTTGATAAAAGGAAAGGAAATTTCTTTTCCTAAAATTTTTGTTTTGATAGATTCAAAATCTGAAATATAAGGTTTGATTTGTGTAATGAAAGGTATACCCAAAATAACTCCTCATTAATGTTTTTAGTTATGACAATATCATTAGCAAGGTAAATACCGTCATTGAAGATATGAGCATTTGAAAGTTTATAATTTATACAGATTTTCTCACTAGTCGCGCTGTATAACTTGGTGGTTCCCTTCTGGAGGTACTTGGTTGGGATAAGACCTTCAACAATGCAATTACTTTCTGCACCACTATCTAACAGAGCAATTTTGTTAAGTACAAAATTAGAATTAACTACCAATTTAATCATAGTGTGAGAACTCTAAGGTCTCACCTTAGTGATCATACTAATACCTGCATCATTTATACCTTTAGGTGAGGAAGGGGATGATTGATTAGAAGAGTTGATATCTTCATCTTCGTTATCAGAAGTAGCAATCTCTTTTCCTTTAAGACATACTTCAGCATCCTTAAGAAATTGTTTTGCTAAAGCATCAATTTCGATTTTGTTAAGCCTTCACCTAACTTCTCGAACTTCTTCTTTGAGGGAGTTAACTTCTTCTCGAAGATCATTAATAGAAGGTTCCTCCTTGATATTTGTATATCATTGCATGATTTGTTTCATGCTGAAAGGAAATACATTCCTTGTAACTTCCTTTTCTTTCTGTTTAGTGACAAGCTTTTGAAGCTCCAAAAGATTGGTACTTCGGGCATCATTATCTTTGATGTGCTCAATAGTTGCAAATAAGATTTCTGCAGAGTTTTCAGAGAGAACTCTAACAGATTGGCTATTACAATGACAAAATGCTCCTTGGTAATTGCATTCATGTCCATTATCTTGAGCACTATCTTAGGCAACATTGAGGAACTCCTCGTCTTCAGTTTCTTCCTCTTCTGAAGAGGAAGACGAATTTGATTCTTCTTCGTTTAATATAGACAGAAACTTTTCTTTATTTTCTTCATCTATTTGAAGAAGATTGATCTTCTTCCCTTTTTTCTTGTTTCTAGGACAATCAGGAGACCTGTGTCCTGACTTTCCACAAGTCCAACATTTGTCTTTGTTAGAAGTGTTGCGAGAAGTTTTCTTACTTCTCTTTCCTTTAGAATATCCTTTTTCTTTTGAGGATCTTCTCTTAGGTGTTGATTTTTCAGATCGTTCTTTCTTAGAGATCCTTTTTGCAGAAGGGGGTTTAGACTTGGGAAACCAAAGTCTTGACTGAAACTACCAAGTTCATTACTTGAAATTTTTTTATCTTTCTTAAGCTGTTCCTTTAGCTTTAAATCAGTACATAGCTTAAATGCTACGAAATGAATTAAGATGGTAAGATATCCATAAGTCATTTCTGAATAATGGAATTTTACCTTCACATTGATCTCTTATTTTTTATCAAACCATTTATGCAAAATGGGGAGGTAATCCACTAAGGAATCTCTCCTTCCAATAATCATTGTTGTAGTGATCTCTTAGTTAGACCTTAGTAATAAACATATCATTATACCATCTGAAATCTGTCAATTTCTTGCAGGAAAGATTCTTTAATATTTCCAAACTTCTGTCTTGAAATAATCGTGGTTCTCCCACGAAATGTGTGTCAATGCTTTAAAGAAGAGTTGTAGTTGCATCTTCAACTACTTCTAAAGAAGTAGTAGTTTGACCTCCTTCAGTCTTAACAACATTCTTGCTTGCTACAGCATCAAGGATCTCATTTTTATTTTGTTCTGTGAGATAATTGTCCCACCAATTTCTTAGAGTAACTGTAAATCCTGCAACTATCCTATTAACTCTTGCTTATCGGTGGCACTCTTCCATTTATAGGCTTTGATATTCATGCCCATCTCTTGGAGTTTATTATAGATTTGACCATCAGCCATACCATCTATATTCCATTCTGTTATACCTGTACCATCGGCAACACTCTGGGGATGCATATTGTTCTCTTCGAACTGGATATCAGGAAAAGAAGGTCTGGGATAAAAGTTTTTGGAGTGAGGAAGTCTATCTTTAATAGCTGCAACCTTATCACCCTGAGAAATCTTAATCCTTTTAAATTGCTCACTAATCCTTTCTAGGATTTCCTAAGAGTTGTTGAAGTCATTAGCTGGCTTGGGGAAATCTTCTGGGGAAAATTTATGGATTTTGAAGATAGGATTAGTTTCTAGGTTTAAACCTGATTTGGAGGAACTGGGTTTGTTTCAAATCTTGCTGGTACCACTATAATTATACTTTGAGTCCTCAATTTGTTTGGAAACAACATGAAGAACCTGGTTAGTATAATTTTTTTGTTCAAAAACATTGTTTATTTCTTCAATAGAAACAAAGTTGTTTTCTTTATGTTCTGAAGGTTTTTTTAAGGGCGCTGCTTTCAAAACATCTTTTCTATAAGGGATGTTTAGACCTTCAAGAGGAGGAGTAATACTTTCGACAACCTTGTCTTTGGTATGCCATCTTTTAACCAAAACATGAAGCGATGAATTACATTCACCGATTTGGCCCGTAGATTCAAACCATTTGAAGAACTCAATTTCTATTTTGAATATCTTCATATCCTTAAACCTTTTGTCCTTGAATAGAACTCTCTGATCTTTTGTGTATGTATTAACATACCAGGCTTTCTTTAAAGCATGCTTAGGGCTCATCAACCACTTATTAATCCTTTTTGTGTCAGGAGTAAATTTGTCGACTGACTTAATAACTCCTATAGAATCCTTTTTCTTATGAGAAGGAGATTTCATTTCACTAGGAGTAGGACTTCCTGCAAAAGAAGAGTCATAATAAACCTTGGGGATGGTTTGGTTGAAATCTACCCCGCGGAACTTACCGTGTTGTTCAGAAACCTCAGTGGTTCCATACAAATCTTCCTCTCCCTCACGAGTCATTGAAGTAGAATGTCTAGCCATAGACATTCTTCTATTGGAGGACTCATGGCCGAAAGAATTGGATCTAAGACACCTAAGGTCAACAGATCGGTCTGGAAATTGAAGAATACTTTAAAAGGAAGACCTAGAAGGCTGAACAGGAAGGGGTTCGGTGATAGATTCAAACTTCCAACTTTCTTTGGAATGAATCTCATTCCACTTTAACATTCTGGGCACAAAATTAGTGCTATGCTCTTGGTTTGATTCCATAAGCATAGTAACACCCTTGGGACTAGAGTTAATTGCTTTTGGGGCAATAGTGATTTTCATTAGCTTGTAATATACCCGATATATTACAGCTAAATCTCTGGTTCCTAATTTGCTATTCATATTCTTGGTTTTGACATTAAGTGTCAAGGTATCAAGAATATTAGGGTCTTCTATCTCAACGGAGAAATTAGGATAACAATTTAAGTAAACTGGCCCCTGAGCTAGATTACTTTCTAATCTTACTAATAACGAATCATCAACATTGAGGAGTCTAGCATCTCTAAGCATTAAACAAATAGGAATATTTAAGCCTTTATGGAAAAGGGGTTTAACAGCAACCTGTACAAGACCAATATAATGAAATTTAAATTCCTTCCTATGCCTGTCAATGTCAGCAGCAATCAACAATTTAATAGTCTCTAGAGAGTTATTAATTGCAGAAGAAGATTCGCAAGTTTTCATATTAAAACTTTTAAACAAACTAAAATTACCTATTTGGTAAATCTTATTAATCGGTTCTTTAGAACTGGACAAATTTTGTAAACGGATATCTTCTTTAGATATAGTACAATTAACAGAGTTAACAATATTGTTGCTATTCATGAGACCAAGCAGTTGTCTTTAGGCATGAAAGAACGTCAAGGATAAGTTAAGCAATAAAAATAATTTTAACAAAGAATATCAAGCTAATGAAAAATTAACTATGATTCTTGTAAATCTAAAGAGATTAAGGCAGTGATTATCTAGATAATACAAAGGTTAACTATGATTTAACAATTAAATTGGCCTTGGAAGTTACTCAACTTATATCACGCATGTTGGATATTACAAGTCTATGGCAAGTCATATTGTAGGACGGATTACCAAAAGATCGGTTGCCTGCCCCCATGGGTCTTACTGGACTTACAATGATCTAGTTTCAGGCTAACAAAGTCCTTGAGCCGTATATTAATCGGCATACTCAGACTTATGTAGAGACAAAATCTCAACATGATAAAACGAAACCATGTCCATTAACTTGCTTTAATCAAAGTTAACTAAAATATTATACGAGATAATAACGGAGATAAACTCTTAAGATTACTATAAGAATCAAATATAATAAATCATAAGCTGGATAATTACTAAGTTAAGATTATTATATTATCTTACTAATCAATGATTTCTAACAGCCTAGACAACCAAAGGGTTTAGCTACTCATGCTAATAACTAATGTCATTAACATAGCTCTCATACTATAAGACAAAATAAAGGAAGAAGAAAAGAACTTACAAAATTAAAAATCTTTATTCCATGATATTTTGCGTATTGTTTACAGAGAGAAACAACATTCAAGAAAATTTTGTATTCCTCAATTTTTCGATGCTCTTGATGTAAAATTACAAAGTTTTATATAGACTTGAAAAGATAAAAGGAATCTCAAAGCCTTCTTCCGATTGGTTATAGAGGATTGCCTTATATGTTCCTTATCATTGCTTTTGTGAAAGCATTCACTTTTACAGCAGTCTTTTACTTTATCGCTATCAACTGCTGCTCCCTTTTGAAAGAATCTTTATCTTTAAGAACCTTTTGCTTTGACGGTCACTGCTGATAAAGCTTTAGCCAATCTTGTTGGTCATCTGGGTCCATCTTATTAATATGATAAAGATTCCGTCTCTTAGAGACTCCTTTACCTCTTTCTAGATAATTCTGATCTTTGATGATCGCTATCTGAAAGACTAATTATTCAAATTTTAATATCTCAATTAGACATTAATCAAATGGATTTAGTTAGGACCTTTCCAAGGCTTTAGGTTTTAACATGTCGCCATTGTCATCACTTTGTGATGAAGCTTCGTCAAGAAGCCTGGTAATGGCTTCTTCATCTGGTTCATTCTCTAATTCAGACAAGGCCTTTTCTAAACATTTCTTCAGTTCAGTCTTGGAGGGTGAAGGACTTGATATACTCTTCTTCTTAGAAGGAGAAGGACTATCTTTCATGGCTCACGACCAACCTTTAATCCTGATTTCTTTTGATAATAATTTAATCCTATCGAAATCTGCAATAACAAACGTCCAACTTATAATGTAAGATAACCGTTTCTTAATAATATACTTACAGAGTTTTATATTCTCAGGAAATGTTGATATACCTTCATCTATTTGGAACTGAGTATACTTCTCAGCAAAGCTTTGAGGCATAACTTGTTTATTTCTGCTAAACAAGCTCCACCATTCGTAGAAACACCTTGGGATAGTAGAAGCTGCAATTTGTGGATAATATTTAACAAACCATGTAAGGGTTGTTGGTGTAATATACAAGAAGTTTACCCAGGCATCTTTGTAGTCACACCAATTATAGGTTTGAGGATTAAATCTTTTAGAAAGATTTATAGGGGTTTGAAGATGGTCAACAGGCCAAGAAAAAGGTGATAAAATCTTTCTTATAGTGACCATAGAGTATGCTAAACTGTCTGGGTCAGACTTATCAGCTAACTCATGTTCAATATCTACTGATCCTGTGTCCACCAGGATAAATTCATAATATTTTCTAGTTTTTAAGGAATTACCTGAATCAACATAATTCCTGTTAGTACAGATAGGTTTTAAAATATGTTTAATCTCATAACCTTCATAATCTTTATCTAGAGCAAGAATTGGGAAAACCTGCAGAGGAATCATTTCAAATTTTTCCTTCTCTTTGGAAGGAAACTTTGTTCCTGCTGGGGATACTGCTTCAGCAAAACTGGCTGGCTCTTTCATGGTGTAACATTCACTAGTTTGTTTTTGGGAAAATCTAAGTACTCCGCCTGGGGATGAAGAAGAACATGGTTCTTGCTCCTTTAGAAAGGGATTTTTTAAGACTAACATCTTTGATGAACTATTTTGCGGTAGCTCAGGAGGAAAAATTGGCGGCAATTGGGCCAATTCCGAATACCTGTTTATATCAGACCTAACATGATTTATCTCTGAACTTATGGCAAATGGCCTGACTCTCTTATTTGTCCACTTGGATTGGACCTGGAGGGTTGTCTTCCTTCTATGGGCCTAACTTGTGGTATGCTCATGTTTTCCCTGCAAAAATTCACGAGTTAGGAAATCTGGAAATGAATTATTCTCGCCTTTAATAAATTCGATTTGAGAATCGAGACTGGATAATAAGGCTTGCCACCTAGCAAAAATTTGTTTAGAAACAATATTCTTAACATCCTTTTGGAGGATTTCTTTAGCAGATTTACAATCTACTCTAAGCAAGAATTCTTTATTGATCATGTCATCTTGAAACTTAGATATACAAAGAACAATAGCAAGGATTTCCTTTTTGACCGTGCTATAATTTTTTTTGGCAGAATTGCAGATTTAGGAAGTATAACAGACTAAATATTCTGAAGAATTGGGGTCTTTTCTATGTTTAAGAATAACACCGTAACCAATGTCTGAAGCATCAGTCTCAACAATCATGAAAAAGTCAGGGTTAGAAATACCAAGGCTAGGAAGATCTTTAACCATACTCTTTAAAAGAATAACTGCATTGGTTTGTTCATCACTCAAAGGTGAAGGATTCTTCTTTAATATATCGAAGAGAGGTTTGCAAATATGCCTAACTTTGGGAATAAAATTAGCTACATAGTTGAGACTCCCTAAAAATCTTTGCAACTGAGTTTTATTCAAAATGACATTGGGAAACTTATCAGAAAACTCAATTCATCTGCAAATGAGTTTATAGGTACCTTGATAAAGATCATGTCCTAAAAATCTGATTTTTGTTTGAAATAATTTAATCTTTTTAGCACTAATGACTAATCCATTGTGCTTAACAATTTAAACAAAACATTTAAATGTTTAAAATGAGAATCAATGTCCTCGGAAAAGATTAATAAATCATCAATATAAACAATTGAAATATGACTAATATGATTGAATATAGAATTCATAATATTTTGAAATTATGATGGGGCATTTTTAAGTCCAAAAGGCATGACATTCCATTCATATTGTCCAAATGGGACATCGAAAGCTCTTTTATATTTATCTTGTTCAGCAATTTGAAATTCCCAAAATCAAGATTTTAAATCAAATTTACTATAAACATTAGCTTAAAAAATTCGTTTTAAAAGATCCCTTTTGTTAGGAATCCGATAACGAATCCACTTTAAAATTGAGTTTAAGGGTTTGTAATTAACAACAAGTCTAGGAGAACCTCGTTCTTGTTCGGCTGCGTTGTTAACATAAAATGCTGAACAACTCCAATGTGATTTTAAGGGACGAATAATTTTATTATTAAAAAGAGTATGAATTTCTTTCTTACAGATTTCCATTAAATCATGGTTCATTTGAATGGGCCTAGCTTTTGTTGGGATGAACTTTTCATTAAATCCATCAATATATGGTAAATTAAAAATATGGGATTTTCGATCCCAAAAAGCGTTTGGAAATTCTGAGAAAATTTCACATTCAAATTCTTTTGAAGATTGGGAATTTTAGCAACCATTCTCGGGGTTTTTAAAATTTGCTCAATTTTCTTAATTTTTTCATCCTCTTTTAAAAAACAAATCTGTTTGATTTTAAATTCAGTTTGTTTATGCAAAAATTTACTTTCTTCAAGAGAAAGTGTCTCGATAAAAGGAAAGGAAATTTCTTTTCCTAAAATTTTTGTTTTGATAGATTCACAATCTGAAATATAAGGTTTTATTTGTGTAATAAAAGGTATACCCAAAATAATCTCCTCATTAATGTTTTTAGTTATGACAAAATCATTAGCAAGGCAAATACCGTCATTGCAGATATGAGCATTTGAATGTTTATAATTTATACAGATACGCTCACCAGTCGCGCTGTATAAATTGGTAGTTCCCTTCTGGAGGTACTTGTATAGGATAAGACCTTCAACAATGCAATTACGATCTGCACCACAGTCTTACAAATCAATTTCGTTAAGTACAAAATTAGAATTAACTACTAACTTAATCATAATGTGAGAACTCTGAGGTCTCACCTTAGTGATCATACTAATACCTGCATCATCAATACCTTTAGGTGAGGAAGGGGCTTATTGATTAGAATAGTTGTTATCTTCATCTTCGTTATCAGAAGTAGCAATCTCTTTTCCTTTAAGAGATACTTCATCATCCTTAAGAAATTGTTTTGCTAAAGCATCAATTTCGATTTTGTTAAGTCTTGACTTAACTTCTCGAACTTCTTCTTTGAGGGAATTAATTTCTGCTCGGAGATTATTAATAGAAGTTTCTTCCCTCTTATCTGTATATCTTTGCACAATTTGTTTCATGCTGAAAGGAATTACATTACTTGTAACTTCCTTTTCTTTCTGTTTAGTGACAAGCTTTTGAAGCTCCAAAAGATAGGTTCTTCGGGCATCATTATCTTTGATGTGCTCAATAGTTGCAAATAATATTTCTGCAGAGTCTTCAGAGAGAACTCTAACAGATTGGCTATCACAATAACAAAATGCTCCTTCGCCATTGCATTCATGTCCACTATCTTGAGCACTATCTTGAGCAACATTGAGGAACTCCTCGTCTTCAGTTTCTTCTTCTTCTGAAGAGGAAGACGAATCTGATTCTTCGTCGTTTAATATAGACATAAACTTTTCTTTAGTTTCTTCATCTATTTGAAGAAGATTGATCTTCTTCCCTTTTTTCTTGTTTCTAGGACAATCGGGAGACCTTTGTCCGGACTTTCCACAAGTCCAACATTTGTTTTCGTTAGAAGTGTTGCGAGAAGTTTTCTTACTTCTCTTTCCTTTAGAATATCCTTTTTCTTTTGAGGATCTTATCTTAGGTGTTGATTTTTCAGATCGTTCTTTCTTTGAGATCCTTTTTGCAAAAGGGGGTTTTAGACTTGGGAAACCAAAGTCTTGACAGAAACTACCAAGTTCATTACTTGAAAACTTTTTATCTTTCTTAAGATGTTCCTTTAGCATTAAATCAGTAAATAGCTCCATTGCTACGAAATGAATTAAGCTGGTAAGATCTCCATAAGTCATTTCTGAATATGGAATTTTACCTTCAATCGATCTCTTATTTTTTATCGCACCTTTTCTGCAAAATGGGGAGCTAATCCACTAAGGAATCTCTCCTTCCAATAATCATTGTTGCAGTCATCTCTTAGCATGACCTTAGTAATAAACATATCTTTATACAATCTCAAATCTGTCAATTTCTTGCAGTAAAGATTGTTTAATATTTCCAAACTTCTGTCTTGAAATGATCGTGGTTCTCCTACGAAATGTTTGCCAATGCTTTAAAGAAGAGTTGTAGTTGCATCTTCAACTACTTATAAATAAGTAGTAGTTTGACCTCCTTCAGTCTTAACAACATTCTTGCTTGCAACAGCATCAAGGATCTCATTTTTATTTTGTTGTGTGAGATAATTGTCCCACCCATTTCTTAGAGTAACTGTAAATCCTGCAACTATCCTATTAACTCTTGCTTATCGGTGGCACTCTTCCATTTATAGGCTTTGATATTCATGCCTATCTCTTGGAGTTTATTATAGATTTGACCATCAACCATACTATATATATTCCATTCTGTTATACCTGTACCATCTGCAACACTCTGGGGATGCATATTGTTCTCTTCGAACTGGATATCAGGAAAAGAAGGTATGGGATAAAAGTTTTTGGAGTGAGGAAGTCTATCTTTAATAGCTGCAACCTTATCACCCTAAGAAATCTTAATCCTTTTAAGTTTCTCACTAATCCTTTCTAGGATTTCGTGAGAGTTGTTGAAGTCATTAGCTGCCTTGGGGAAATCTTCTGGGGAAAATTTATGGATTTTGAAAATAGGATTAGTTTATAGGTTGAAACCTGATTTGGAGGAACTGGGTTTGTTACCAATCTGGCTAGTACCACTATAATTATACTTTGAGTCCTGAATTTGTTTGGAAACAACATGAAGGAACTGGTTAGTATAATTATTTTGTTCAAAAACTTTGTTTATTTCTTCAATAGTAACAAAGTTATTTTCTTTATGTTCTGAAGGTTTTTTTGAAGGGCGCTGCTTTCAAAACATCTTTTCTATAAGGGATGTTTATACCTTAAAGAGGAGGATTAATACTTGAATACTTTCGACAACCTTGACTTTGGTATGCCATCTGTTAACTAAAACCTGAAGCGATGAATGTATTTGGACCGTAGATTAAAACCATTTGAAGAACTCAATTTCTGTTTTGAATCTCTACATATCCTTATACCATTTGTCCTTGAAGAGGACTCTCTGATCTTTTATGTATGTATCAACATACCAGGCTTTCTTTAAAGCATGCTTAGGGCTCACCCACCACTTATTAATCCATTTTGTGTCAGGAGTAAATTTGTCGACTGACTTAATAACTCCTATAGAATCCTTTTTCTTATGAGAAGGAGCTTTCATTTCACTAGCAGTAGGACTTCCTGCAAAAGAAGAGACATAATAAACCTTGGGGATGGATTGGGTGAATTCTACCCCGCAAAACTTACCTATTGTTCAGAAACCTTAGTGGTTCCATACAAATCTTCCTCTCCCTCACGGGTCTTAGAAGTAGAACGTCTAGCCATAGACATTCTTCTAGTGGAGGACTCATGGCCGAATGATTTCGATCTAAGAAACCTAAGGTTAACAGATTCGTCTGCAAATTGAAGAATACTTTCAAGGGAAGACCTAGAAGACTGAATAGGAAGGGGTTCGATGATAGATTCAAACTTCCATCTTTCATCGGAAAGAATCTCATTCAACTTCAACATTCTGGGCACAAAAGTAGTGCTATGCTCTTGGTTTGATTCCATAAGCATAGTAACACCTTTGGGACTAGAGTTAATTGCTTTTGTTGCAATAGTGGTTTTCATTAGCTTGTAATATACACGATATATTACAACTAAATATCTGGTTCCTAATTTTCTATTCATATTCTCGGTTTTGACATTAAGTTTCAGGTATCTAGAATATTAGGGTCTTCTATCTATACAGAGAAATTAGGATAACAATTGAAGTGAACTGGCCCCTGAGCTAGATTACTTTCTAAGATTCCTAACAACGAATCATCAACATTGAGGAGTCTAGCATCTCTAAGCATTAAACATATAAAAATATTTAAGCCTTTACGGAAAAGGGGTTTAACAGCAACCTGTACAAGACCAATATGAAGAAATTTAAATTCCTTCCTATACTGTCAATGTCAGCAGCAATCAACAATTTAATAGTCTCTAAAGAGTTATTAATTTTAGAAGTAGATTCGCAAGTTTTTATATTAAAACTTTTAAACAAACTAAAATTACCTACTTGGTAAATCTTATTAATCGGTTCTTTAGGAATGGACCAATTTTGTAAACGCATATCTTCTTTAGATATAGTACAATTAACAGAGTTAACAATATTGTTGTTATTCATGAGAACAAGCAGTTGTCTTTAGGCATGAAAGAACGTCAAGGATAAGTTAAGCTATAAAATTAATTTTAACAGAGAATATCAAACTAATGAAAAATTAACTATGATTCTTGTAAATCTAAAGAGAATAAGGCAGTGATTATCTAGATAAAACAAAGGTTAACTATGATTTAACAATTAAATTGGCCTTGGAAGTTACTCAACTTATATCACGCATGTTGGATATTACAAGTCTTTGGCAAGTCATATAATGTAGGACGGATTACCAAAAGATCGGTTGCCTGCCCCCATGGGTCTTACTAGACTTACAATGATCTAGTTTCAGGCTAACCAAGTCCTTAAGCCGGAGATTAATCGGCATACTCAGACTTATGCAGAGACAAAACCTCAACACGCTAAAAGGAAACCATGGCCTTTAACTTGCTTTAATCGAAGTTAAATAAGAACTCTTAACATTACTATAAGAAATCAAATCTAATAAATCATAAGCTGGATAATTACTATGTTAAGATTATTTTATTATCTTCATAATCACATGATTTCTAACAGCCTAGACAACCAAAGGGTTTAGCTACTCATGCTAACACTTAATAACATTAACATGGCTCTGTTACCATAAAAATGATCATCTTGCGGGAAGTATAAAAGAAAAAATAAAGGAAGAAGAAAAGAACTTACAAAATTTAAAAGCTTTATTCCATGATATTTTGCATAATGTTTATAGAGAGAGAGAGCATTCAAGAAAATTTTGTATTCCTCAATTTTTCGATGCTCTTAATGTAAAATTACAAAGTCTTATATAGACTTGAAAAGATAAAAGGAATCTCAAAGCCTTCTTTCGATTGGTTGTAGAGGATTGCCTTTTCTGTTCCATATCTTTCCTTTTGTGAAAGCATTTACTTTTACAACTGTCTTTTACTTTATCGTTGTCAACTGCTGCTCCCTTTTGAAAGCATCTTTATCTTTAAGAACCTTTTGCTTTGTCGATCACTGCTGATAAAGCTTTAGCCAATCCTGTTGGTCATCTGGGTCCATCTGATTAATATGATAAAGATTCCGTCTCTTTGAGACTCCTTTACCTCTTTCTAGATAATTCTGATCTTTAATGATCTCTATCTGAAAGACTAATTATTAAGATTTTAATATCTCAATTAGACATTAGTCAAATGGATTTAGATGGGACCTTGCCAAGGCTTTAGGTTTTAACATGTCGCCATATCATCACTTTGTGATGAAGCTTCGTCAAGAAGCCTGGTAATGGCTTCTTCATCTGGTTCATTCTCTAATTCAGACAAGGCCTTTTCTAACCTTTTCTTCAGTTCACTCTTAGAGGGTGTAGGACTTGATATACTCTTCTTCTTAGAAGGAGAAGGACTATCTTTCTTGGCTGGCGACTAACTTTTAATCCTGATTTCTTTTGATAAGAATTTAATCCTATTGAAATTAGCAATAACAAACGTCCATATTATAATGTAAGATAAACGTTTCTTAATAAAATACTTACAAAATTTTATATTCTCTGGCAATGTTGATATGCCTTCATCTATTTGGAACTAAGTATACATCTCAGCAAAGCTTCGAGGCATAACTTTTTTATTTCCGCCAAACCAGCTCCACCATTCGTAGAACCACCTGGGGATAGTAGAAGTTGCAACTTCTGGACAATATTTAATAAACCATGTATGGGTTGTTGGTCTAACATATAAGAAGTTTTCCCAGGCATCTTTGAAGTCATACCAATTTTAGGTTTGAGGATTAAATCTTTTAGAAATATTTATATGGGTTTGAAGATGGCCAACAGGCAAAGAAAAAGGTGATAAAGTCTTTCTTATAGTGAACTTAGAGTAAGCTATACTGTCTGGGTCAGACTTATCAGCTAACTCATGTTCAATATCTACTGATCCTGTGTCCACCAGGATAAATTCATCATATTTTCTAGTTTTTAAGGAATTACCTGAATCAATATAATTCCTGTTAGTATAGACAGGTTTTAAAAGATGTTTCATCTCATAACCTTCATATTCTTTATCTAGAGCAAGAATTGGGAAAACCTGCAAAGGAATGATTTCAAATTTTTCCTTCTCTTTGGAAGGAGACTTTGTTCCTGCTGGGGATACTGCTTTAGCAAAACTGGCTGGCTGTTTCATGGTGTAACATTCACTAGTTTATTTTTGGGAAAATCTAAGTTCTCCGCTTGGGGATGAAGAAGAACTGGGTTCTTGCTGCTTTGGAAGGGATTTTTTAAGACTAACATCATTGATGAACTATTTTGCGACAGCTCAAGAGGAATAATTGGCGGCAATTGGGCCAATGCCGAATTCCTGTTTATATATGTTTTAGCATATGAGTTTTCCCCATCTTTCAGTTTAAACTATGATTTAGCTTCTGCATCACTGTATTATCTCTAGTATGTTCATGATCATGCAAGCATGGTTAGCTTTGGATCACTTATGGTCCTAAATTCTGTGTCCATGTCTTAGGGGTAGCTCGGGGGGTGACAAAACTTGGTATCAGAGTACTAGGTTTAAATGTCCTATGATGTCTGAAAAGCCCCACTAAGTAGAGTCATTTTCATGGGTGTGAAGTGCACCACACCTAATGAGAGAGAGGCTATGAAGTGTTTTAGGAAAAATTGACTTTGTTGTTACTTTTATCGTGTGTTAGGCATGATCTAATTCCATTTTAATTCTACGTTCTGCTCTTAAGATCATGCCTTCTCGCAGAGCTTAGGCATGGAATAGTAATGCACGCATTGCTAATAAGTTCCTCTAGTACAATATAAGGAAGTTCTAATGTAGAGTTTAAGAATGCCAATTAATCTTATGGCTCAGAGTATGCCCAACCAAAACAATAAACAGGTTCGAGTCCCTACTAATAGAAATGATTTATTAGTGGAAGCCAGAGTTTGTTATTTCGTTATGACGGGTTCACCAATGTTATTAGGGTCTCATGTTTTTAAGGCCCCATAAAGTTCATTGATGAGGTCAAGAAAATATTTGGTGTGATGCAAGTAACTTGTAGTGATAGGTGAAATTGGTACCTTTCCTGCTTATGGTGTGACTTACATATGGTTGATTCACTAATGGAAAGACAACAGATTTGATTGTGTCATTTGTAACTCAGTATAGCAGTCCAATTTAGTGACCGTGCAGAAACTCTCTTAGAACCCTTCTTAGTCTCTACTCAAGTCGGTGACTCAGTTATAGCTAGACGTATACAGAAGTTGCCCTGTCACAGTCACTCAGGAAATCACCTCAGCAGATATAGTAAAGTTAGAAATGGTAGACTTCAATGTCATTATAGGCATGGATTGGTTAAACTCATATTATGCCATAGTCGATTGTAGAACTAGGATTGTTCGTTTTCAGTTTCCAGACAAACCATTCTTAGAATGGAAGGTAGTAGCTTAGTGCCTATGTGTCAATTTATTGCATAACATAAGGCCAGTGAGTGATATCTAAGGTTTAGTTCTATCATCTAGTTCAGGTTAAAGATTCTAGCCTTGAAACCGCAACTCTTGAGTCAGTTCCAGTAGTTAAAGAGTTTCCAGAAGTGTTTCCAGAAGATCTTCCTGCAGTCCCTCCCATAAAGGAAATCAACTATGGAATTGATCTCCTTCCAGATACCCAGCCTACATCTATTCCTCCTTATTGAATGGATCCAGCAGAGCTTAAGGAATTTAAAGAGCAGTTGAAAGACCTTCTAGATAACGGCTTCATCAGACCTAGTATTTCACCATGGAGCAGTTGAAAGACCTTCTAGATAACGGCTTCATCAGACCTTGTATTTCACCATGGGATGCACTAGTGTTGTTCGTATAGAAGAAAGATGATTCCCTCAGAATTTGCATTGACTATATGCAGTTGAACAAGGTCACAATCAAGAATAAGTATCCCATCCCAAGGATTGATTACTTGTTTGACCAACTTCAGCATGCTAGTAATTTCTAAAAGATAGACCTGAGATCGGGTTATCATCATCTTAGAGTCAGAGATAGTGACATTCCAAAAAAAGCCTTCAAAACTCGTTATGGTCATAGTGAATTTGTAGTTATGTCATTTGGACTAACCAATGCTCCTTCAAATTTCATGGATTTGATGAACAGAGTTTTCAAACATTATTTGGACTTGTTCATTATCGTCTTTATTGATGATATCCTCATTTACTCTATTAGTAAGAAAGAACATGCAAGTCATTTCAGAATTGTTCTACAGACTCTCAAGGATCGCCATTTATTTGCTTAGTGTAGAAAATGTGAGTTTTGGTGAAACAATCGCCAAAACCTACCTCTACTACCGATATCAGCTGTTTCTTAGGTCTAGAGGATTTTAATCCATAGCCTCACCATTAACAATGTTTACTCAGACGATGGTCAAGTTTCAACGGTCAGATGATTGTGAGAAATGATTCGCAGAATAGAAAAATAGATTATTTAAAACTCCTGTCTTAACTCCATCAGAGGGTTCAGATGGTTCTATGATCTATTGTGATGCATCTAGAGTTGTCCCTTGTTGTGTGTTGATGCAACAAGAAAAGGTTATAGCTTATATTTCTAGACAGCTTAAGATTCATGAGAAGAACTACCAAACTCATGACCTCGAGCTTGTAGCAGTGGTGTTTGCACTCAAGTTATGGAGACACTACTTGTATGGTGTTCATGTAGATGTGTTCACTGACCATAGGAGCCTTCAGTATGTGTTCACCAAGAAAGAGTTAAATCTTCGCCAGAGGAGATGGTTTGAGTTCCTTCCGGATTATGATATGAATCTGCATTACCATCCTTGTAGGTAAATGTAGTAGCAGATGCTCTTTGTAAATTATCTATGGGTAGTGTAGCCCATGATAAGGAAGAAAGAATGGAGCTAGTGAAGGATGTTCACAGGTTTTCTCACTTGGGAGTTCGACTTATGACCATATTAGACAGTTGTGTAACAATTCAAAATGGGTAAGAATCTTCTTTGGCTGTGGAGGTTAAGGAAAAGCAAGAGACTAATCAAATCTTTCTTGAACCTAAGGTTGCAGTCCACAATCAGAGAGTGGAGTTTTACTCTGGTGCACTTCGCTACCAAGTAAATTTTGTGTTCCTAATGTGTGTGAGTTGAGAAAGCATATCCTTGCAGAAGACCATAACTTCAGATATTTAATTCATCCAGGTGCCAATAAGATGTAGCGCGATCCGCGGAAGTATATTTGTGGAATTACATAAAGAGAGATATAGTAGATTTTGTGAGTAAGTTCCCCAACTGCCAACAAGTCATGGTAGAACATCAGAAACCAGGGGGTATGACACAAGAGATTGATTTTCCAACTTGGAAGTGGAATGTGATCAATATGGTCTTCATCACATGATTACCGCGTACTCGCAGACAACATGAATCCATTTGGTTGATAGTAGATAGGATGACTAAGTCTTCTCGCTTTTTAGCAGTAAAGACGACATATTCGGTAGAGGACTATGCCTAGATTTACATTAATGAAATTGTAAGGTTGAATGGGGTTCCTTTGTCTATAATTATACATAGAGGTTCTCAGTTTACCTCTCATTTGTGGAAGTCATTTCAGAAGTGTCTTGGTATTCAAGTTAACCTTAGCACAACATTTCATCCGCAAACGGATGGACAAGCATATTGTACCCTGCAGAACCTAAAGTATATGTTGATAGCTTGTGTTATCTATTTCAAAGGTAGTTGGGATGATCACCTTCCTCTTATTGAGTTCACATATAACAATAGCTACCATTCCAACATTCAGATGGCCCCTTATGAGGTTTATTTTGGGTGTAGATGTAGATCTCTTATTGGTTGGTTTGAATTAGGCGAAATAGTTTTGATAGGGCCAAATTAAGTCCTTTATTCTGTGGAGAAAGTACAACTCATTAGAAAGAGACTTAAGACAACATAAAGACATTAGAAATCTTATGCAGATGTAAGGAGAAGGGAACTAGAGTTCCAAGTTGATGATTCGGTATTATTGAAATTGACACCTATGAAATGGGTGATGAGATTTGGGATGAAAGGTAAGATCAGTCCTAGATATGTAGTCCCTTAAAATATCTTGAAATGGATTGGTAAGGTGGCATATGAATTAGAGTTAGCAGCAAACTTAGCAGCAGTGCATCCGGTCTTCCACATTTCACTTTTGATGAAGTGTGTGGGTGACCCAGCCTCTATAGTTCCATTAGAGAGTGTGGTGGCGAAAGATAATCTTTATTATGAATATTTACTAGTTGAGATTCTTGACCGTCAGGCTAGAAGGTTCAGGAACAAAGAAGTTGCTTCAGTCAAGATTTTGCGGAGTATTCAGTCCGTAGAGGGAGCTACATGTGAAGCAGAAGCAGCCATGAAAGCCAAGTATCCTCACCTCTTCCCTTATGATTCCACTCCAGCTTGGGGTAATAGTTACTCTTCATTTTTCCAGTCATTCATGCACAAATTCATTCTTAGAATCTTGATCGCTCAGTTTCTACTTGTATTTTTTTCGTATTTGCTTGTTCTCAAAACTCAATTCAGTGAGAAACTCAGTTATTAGTGTTTAGTAGTAGGGTTTGCAGCCCTCTATTTCATCTAGTTTAGTCTTCACGAATATTCCCAAGGGGGAGATAATGTAACTCCACATAGCAAAAAATAGTCAAAAAATAAGCTTTTTAAGAAAAATATGTAGGTGCAACTGATGTGACCAGCGAAGGATTGTACCCTGACCCACGGTCCGTCCTGCACAACCGTCGATGGGATCAAAAACTCCAAAAAATCTTAACCTAGGAAAATTGGTTAAGTGCTGGTCAGCGGACGGACTTACGGTCCATAGGTCAGGCTATGGTCTGTACTCCATGACCATCAGTCAATACCCCCTTCACCCTTTCTCTGACAAAAGCCACGAATGACCAGCACGGTCCGTAGATGGATCCATGGTCTGTAGGTCTGACTGTAGGTGGGAATTACCAGACTGTTAAGGGGAAAATACAGTTTACTCAACTTCAAATTGTCAAAACTCTTAGCACAAAATGAATTAGGTGTCCCATGACCTACCTACAGATAGATAATTGAATTATCTGTCCATAGCCACCAACCTTTTTAAAATCATACCTCAGAGTAAAAAGTTATGCATGTTTTGTGTAGGCCTTCCGAACAGTCCCAACCTACAGACCAATTGACGGATCATGGATCAAACGACAGACCGTCTATCCTCGCCATCGTTTGGTCCGGCAGCAACATACCAAGGGGTTTTTTGATCCATTTTTACTCCGTTTAAGCCATAAGTTACATAATTTTGACCCAAAATCATCAGGTTATAGTCCGTTTAAGCCTAGAAACATAACTAATTCATATAGAAGTCAAATCATTAAATCAAAACTAAAAAATTAGAAGCAAGAGAGGCGAAAAATCTCAAGTACCCTAGTTCAAGAACGAAGCAAGTTTTCAGCAATTCAAGTTTCAAAACCTAAGTACTTTTTTGTGTATTTCATCAACAAGTATATGGGATTTTACAAGTGGGTTTCTTTCTCCCATAGGGTCCCTAGTTTTAAGTCAGTTATTGATTCTCTTAGCATAATTAAACCTAGGGTTTTGTAGAACATAGATAGAACTTCATGAATTTGTTAAATATAAGTTCTAAATCATATTATCATGTTATTACTCAAAACATCACATGAATTTCAGAACCATATCTTTATATATCTTTTGTTCTTGAATTACATATGCTAGGTCAGATACTTCGGTTATGCAGTTATACATGCTTTAGTTTTTAATGCATGATTATCATATTATATGTTGCATTCTCAGTTTTCAAGTTCACTTTTGAGCTATCCCGTATTAACAAAAACTCAGATATAATCACTTAATCTAAATAATTCAATTGGAGTAACATGATACCGTGTTGGACTAGGGTTAAGCGTACTCAATAGTCCCAAAACTATTAGCCAAGGAGGTTGTAAGTCCCTTCTGTGGGCAATCAGTTTATTGACTACACCAGCATGTCTTTATACCTCTTGCAGGGTATATTGGGTCCTCTCGATGGGGCATATAAATCAGACTCCACATTTAGCTCATCTGATTTTATTATCGGTTATTAGTAGATCCCACAGTTCAGTCAGTGTCATTGCATTGACCATTTATTATTATATTAAGTATTTAGTTTCAGCATGTTATAAATTGGTCATTGCATTCAGTTAGCAGAGAAACTCAGTTAATTATGTTCAGATTATTATACTTGCTTTTGTGCTTGTTCAGTTATGTTTTATTTCACCTTTACTCTATCCTACATGCTCAGTTGATTCAAGTACTGACGCATACGTGCGCAACATCTACTCGTGATGTAGGTTTAGGATCACAGCATCCAGATCACGTATAGATCGATTTCCTGAGCTCCAGTTTAGCAGATTTAGTGGTGAGTTCTCATTCTCCGAGGACAACAGTCATGCCTTCATTTATGTTTTTGAGTCATTTAGTTTCCGTTTTGCTAGGTTTAGTTGGGCCTTGTCCTAGTATTTCTAGTGAGCTTAGCTTTTAGTTAAGAACTTCATTGTATTAAACTCATCAGTTTCATATTATATCAGTTTTAGCATATAGGTATTCCCCATATTTTCAGTTTAAACTATGATTTAGCTTCCGCGTCAGTTTATTATATTTAGTATGCTCGTGGTCATGCCAGCTTGGGTAGCTTGGGATCACTTGTGGTCCTAGGTTCCGTCTACACTTAATGGTTAGTCCATTCTAGTAGAGAGAGACTATTGTAAGTATCTAGTTTTCGTTAATCTCAACTGTGCCATGAATGATTTAATTGAGTTACACATACTAGATATTGATGTGATTCTTGGTATGCATGTTGTGCCTCAATTGATTATAAAACTCCAGTAGTCAATTTGTTGTTTATAAATGAGCAAATCTTAGAGTTGAAAAGCAGTTCAGCACTGCCTAAGGGTCATTTTATTTTATACCTTAAGGAAATAAATTTAGTTTCTAATGAGTTTTTTCTATCACTTGGTTTGAGTAAATGACTCAAGTGTGAAGGTACCTTTTATTCAGTATGTTCTAGTCGTAAAATAGTTGCTAAAAGTCTTTCCAAATGATCTTCCAAGAGTCCCTCTCAATAATTATATAGACTTAGATATATAACTTCTTCAAAATATTCGTTCGATACCTATTCCTTCATATATATATACACACCAAAAACGTCGAAAGAGTTAAAAGACAAGTTGAAGGATCTATTAGATAAAGTCTTTATTCAACCAAGTGTCTCACATTGGGGGTCTCCGTCTTAATATTGAGGAAGAAGGATGATTCCCTTAGGACATGTATAGACTACCTTTAGTTGAATATGGTTACCATCAGCAACAAGTATCCTCTTCAACGGATTAATAATCTTTCGATCAGCTTCAGGGTGCTTCTTTTTTCTCATAAATTGACCTCTTATCATGCTACCATCAGTTAAGATTTAGGGAATGTGATGTTCCAAAGACAACTTTTAGAACCCGCTATGGTCATTATGATTTTTTGGTCATATCCTCTTGTTTGACTAATGCACTAACAACGTTTATGGACCTTATGAATAGAGTCTGCAAACCTTACTTAAATATGTGCCATATTGTATTCATTGATGACATACTAATTATTCAAGGAATGAAAAAGATTATGCTAGTCATCATTGAATAGTTATTTAGACATTGAAATATAAATAGTTATATGCCAAGTTCTCCAAATGTGAGTTTGGGCTTGAGTCGGTGGTTTTCTTGAGTCACATAGTCTTTGGTGATGAAATTATAAGTTAATACTAAAAAAATCAAGTAGTGAAAAATTGGCCTAGACCCACCTCTCCAATAGATAAGGAGTTTTTTAGGTTTTGCTAGCTATTATAAAAGGTTTGTAGAGGGTTTTTCATCCAATTCGTCCCCTTTGATGAAGTTGACTTAGAAAACGATCAAGTTTATATAATCTGAAACTTGTGATTAAAACTTTCAGAATTAAATAAGAGGTTGAATAGTGCCCCAGTTTAAGTTTATAGACTGTCAGTCAAGGTTTTATGGTGTTTTTTGATGCATCTAGAGTTAGCTTAAGTTCTATTTTAATTCAGAATGACAAAGCGATATCTAATGCCTCTAGACAGTTTAAATGTTATTTGAAAAACCACCAAACCAATGTCCTACAAATGGCTGATGTAGTATTCTCTTTGAAGGTATGGGTTAATTATTTTGATGACATAGACATTATTTACCATTAAGGTAAGGATAATGAGGTTTTTGATGCCTTAAGCTTGTTTTCTATGACTAGTCCTGCTCATGTAGAGGAAGAAATGAGAGATTTAGAAAAAGATGTACACTTATGAGTCCAACTTATGGATTCCACACAAGAAGGAATAGTGTGATGAAGGAGGTTGGATCATTGATATTGTTAGAAGTTAAAGAAAAATTGGACCTACATCCCATTTTCTTGAGTTGAAGGAAAATTTTCAAAACCAAAAAGTGTTAGCTTTTGAACAAGAGGGAGATTATGTAATGAGATTTCAAGGTAGACTATATGTCAATATGGTTGATGGACTCCAAGAGAGAATCGTGGAGGAAGTTAATAGCTCAACATATTCCATTGATACTACTTCTACAAATATGTATCGCGATTAAAAGAGAGAAGTGTTTTGGGTCAATAGCATGAAGAAGGACTTTGCAGAATTTGTTGCTAAATGTCCAAATTTCAAGCACATGAATGTAGAGAACCAAAGGCCCAGCGGTTTGGCGCAAAATATAGAACTTATAGAATGAATATGGGAGATGATAAATATGGACTTCATCATAGGTTTACGAAGGTCTCGCAAACAACAGTATTATATTTGTATGATTGTCGAAAGAAGCCAAAATCAACCCATTTTCTGTCAGTTAAGACTACCCATTCAGCATAAGATAATGAAAGGTTATATATTTATGATATGGTAAGACTTCATGAGTGTTAATATCCATTATATCGGACAAAGGTGAACAATTTACTTCACATCTCTGGAAGTTTTTTCAGAAAGGCTTTGTTTCAAAGGTGAACTTAAGTACTGCCCTTAATACTCAGATGATGGGCAAGCAGAGCGCAATATTAAGACATTATAAGATATGTTTAGGGTTGTGATTGATTTCAAAGGGAATTGTTATGATTACCTACCTATCTCATTGCTTCCAATCCTCTTAACCAAAGTTATCAACTTCACTGTAAGTTTCTTCATCAACTCTTTGTATTTTGTTTTTGTTTAGAAATCAAAATCAAGTTATTTTTTTATTTAATCAATCAAAGAGTGATCATTTATTTATTTATTTTGTTTTATTTGTGGGGTTCTTTAATCTTATGGTTTAAAGTTTGATTTTTGTATAATTTGTTTTATATTATAGTGAAAGGTTGATCTTTTTTCATTCTAGACTAGTGATGGACTCCAACAATGAAGAGGCCACCAAGGCTAGAGGCATTGATTAAGAGATGATGGAGAAAGATGATGTTCCTAAAGGATCCTTTGAACTATACTAGCCTCCTTACGTACTTAAAGACTAGGCATTGCTTCATCCATAGACCAAAGAGAGACAACAAATTTCATGGACACTGTGAATTTTGCTTAAAACATGGTTCTACCATTGACTAATAAGGTTCATAAACAAGAGTTTTACATATTTGTTGATGAGAGTCACCGAAGAAGTTTCTAATTAGCCAATGTTGCGCAACATACAACAATGAAGACGCCTTGCCTCGGTAATATTAGTAGATAAAGAAGACAGGACTTCTCCTTAAGTATGTGTTGCATGTTGCATGGTTTTATGTTTACCACTACCTAAAGGTACAACAGTGTGTTATGATAAAACAATGTCAATTGGTTGTGCACTATATAAGTTTCAAAATAGTTAGCTGGACAAATATATTGTAACAAACAACTTGTCACATGTAGTAGTTGCACGACCCTTGAAGAAGAGTGTATATAACATCTTCCCTAGAACAGATGGAGTTTTAGCAGTTCACAAAAATTGGAGTGTTCATCTAACGAAACATAATAATCTAGAAGATTTCGAATACAACATTGTTGAAATACTGAAGGTTTCCGATAATTATGTACATGTGATGTTTTTAGCATTGGTAAAACGCATCAAGTCTGCTCCATGCCTCGAGTGGAAGAAAAATAGGCTAATAAAGTAGTGAAAATATATGTATCAGAGCATCTCAAGTTTTGTCATTAGTTGTTGCTGTTCGCCTAGTAGAAGAAAAAAGTGGTAGCTCGCGAGGTGTCTGGGAGCTTGATGCAGCAGGAATGCCTCTATATTTACGGTATATTAATTGCAGCATCAAAATTTTCATTTGATTATTGTAGACCAAAATTATTTTTTTGTTAAAAGTCAATTATTTCTTGGATGATATTGAGATTTCAAAAAAATTATTAAGAATGTTTCTTAAGGGGAGTTAAAAAGTTTAAATTTTAAATACAATCCATATTTTCTTTTACTTCTCTTATTAATTACTGTAAGTTGGGTAACTCACAATAATAAATAAGAGAAGCATAACCAAAATATGGATCGTATTTAAAATCTATACCTTTTAAACCTTCCTTAAAAAAGCATTCTGAATAATATATTTGAAATCTCATGTTTTTTTTTAATAATTGAGTTGTCATAAAAATTAATTTTGGTCTATGATTAAAAAAAATAATTAAAGTTTGATGTTTAAATTAGTACATAGTGAATACAGATGCATTTCATGCTGGATCAAGCTCTCAGAAACCTAGCAAGCTACCAACTATGTCTTCCATCAAGCGAATAGTAGGAATTTGACGAGAGAATTTGAGATGTTGTGATACACACATTTTCACTACTTTTTCATCCTCTTCTTCTTAAACTCTATCCATATAGACACACTTGAAGGCTTTTATCAATACTTAGAACTTTAAATCTTCATAATGATCGTAAACATCCACTATTTCAATAAACTCGTATTTGAGATCTTCTTGATTATTACCTTTCATCAGTTGAGCACTCTAGTTTTTGTATACTGTCAAAACATCATTTGTTTTGGGGATGATCTTTTATACACCTTTCTTCAAAGGTTTTGAATCTACTATTTGTGAAATGCTGTTGGTTACACTATATTTGTTCACCTTAAAGTTTCAAAACATAAAAAGTAGAAAACTAATTGGCATTGTTTTATCATTTCCCCTGTGCTTTTTGCAAGCGGACACACATAAAACCATGCCACATATACCACAAACTCAGGGAGAAGATGTATCTTCTTTATGAGAACATTGTACCGTGGCAAGGCATATTCATCAACGTACATCTCCTAACATTCACTAATTTGAAACTTCTCCAGTGATCTTTCATATGAAAATTTGTAAAACCGGGTTCAAGAGCTTGATTAGGTACTAATGCAACTCAATTTTCAGTAGAATTCACAAAGACCGTGAAATTTTTATCGCTCCATGGTCTATGGATAAAGCAGATACGCCTAATTGGTATGTAGTTAAACAGGAAGGGTTTAGTTAAAAGGATCCTTTAGGAACATCATCCTTCTCTATCATCTCCTCTACAATGCCTCTAGCCTTGGTGGTCTCTTCTTTGTTGCAGTCCATCACTAATCTAGAATGAAAACAGAGTAATCATTCATCCTAATGGTAAAAAACATATTATACAAAAATGAAACCTCAAACCATAAGTTTAAAGAACCCCACAAAAAATAAAAGACAAACGAATACTCTTTGATTGATGAAAACAATAAAAGAACTCGACTTTGATTTATACACAAAAAAATAAAGAGAGTTGATGAAGAAATTTATAGTGACGCTGATAACTTTGGGTTGTCTTAGAATGAAAACGAAAGACGATTTGAAGCAAAGGTAGAGTGAGGAAACTTATATATATAGGAACCAATTCAAGATTATGGTAATACATTATTTCTTGATGAGTACGATCCTAGAGGATTAGTAATATCTCTTAATTGCTTATAGCATTTTATTTGATTAAATTTGATGAGTAGGAGCCATGAGGATAAATGTTAATCTTTATTTGATTTAGTTTGACGATTAGAAGAAAAAAGGAAAATTTTCAAATTTTAGTTCTTGATATATTTTCGTAAGTATTTAATTTGATGAACAGGAGTCAAAAAGAAAAATTTTAAATTTCATTTCTTGTGATATTTTATTAACCATTAAATTTTATGGATAGAAACTAATAAAGCAAAATTGAAATATTATTTAATTTACATTGATGAGCAGGAGACAAGAAGGTAAATTTTGACTTTTAGTACTTTTAATTTTCTAAAGCATTTTATTTAATGAATAGAACTATAGGAGAGTAAATTTGGGATTTTATTTAATTGTATTTGATGAGTAGGAGACTAGAAGGCAAGTTCCAATTTAGAAGGCTGAAATTGACCATTAGAAAACAAAACAATGGCCAGTAAAAAGAAATCTCCTTTGAAGTTGATTTTAATGAGCATAAAACCAGGCGAACAGTCTAAATTTAAATTTAAATTTTAGTGATATTTTCTCAAATATTTAATTTGATGAGTATGATTTAGGAGCTCGGAGGGTAAATTTTGAATTTTATTTTGTTTGATTTAAAAAATGATGAATCAATAATCTTTTTTAAAATGGCTCATTCTTACATCAAATATTGTATTTTTGTAATGTGATCTCTTTAATGAACCTTATCACCTAACCAATTAATTAATTTTATTCACTTAGATTGCGTCAAAGTTTTGTTATTTGAACCTTCACTATAAAATTTCAATCATTAACACCTTAATGCTTTAAAGTGATGTTCCTTAACTAAAATATAATGTTGACTATGACGAGACCTTTTCTCCTGTAGCCAGAAAGGAAGTCATCAGACTCATTATTAGTTTTGTTGCATACATGGAGTTCAAATTGTTTCAAACACAGATGAAGAGTACCTTCATGAATTGGTTACTGAAAGAGGAAGTGTATGTCAAACAACCTTAAGGTTTTGAATACGTTCAAACTATTTGTTGAAGCTGGATAAGGCTCTTTATGGTCAAAAGCAAGTAGTATGAGCGTCCGTCAGAATTCCTTTTGGCAAATAGGTTCAAAAGAGGTAAAATTGATGACACTCCATTCCAAAAATCAAGAGAGAAGGAGTTATTGATTGTGGAGGTATATATAGATGACATCATCTTTGGAAATAATTAAAATTCAATGTGCAAAGAGTTTGCTGATTTGATGAATAGTTAATTTGAAATGATCTTCATGGGAGAGATTACATTATTCTTAGAGAGGCATACGAAACAGTAATCTTAGGGAACATCAATATTCCAAGAGAAGTACATAAAAGAGTTTCTCAAATTTTTTAACCCGCTTGAGGCAAAATTTATTGATACTCCCATGACCATAATTGTGAAACTTGACTTGGATAAAAAATGATGTACAGAGGAATCATTGGTCACTTCTTTACCTTACTGAAAGCAGGCCTAACATAGTCTTCATTGTAGGAAAGCAACACCAAAGGAATCACACTTGACTGTAGCCAAGCGAATTTTGAGATACCTAAAGGGAACGCAGGCCCTGGTCCTCTTCTACCCTTGAGGTGACTCTTTTGATCTAATCGCTTATGCTTATGCTGACTATGGAGGTTTTTTGGTTCATCAAAAATGTACGTCAACCATGGATCATTTCCTAGGATCGACACTATTTTCATGGGTACAAAGAAGCAAAACTGAGTAGCCTTGTCAACAACAATATAAGAATATGTGCTGGTTGTCTCATGATGTGCTCAACTCTTATGGATAAGGTAATAACTCGAAGACTTTGGTGTTCTCACAGACACTATTCCCCTCAGATGCAACAAAACTAGTGCAATGAACATGGCAAAGAATCCTATTGAGTATTTGAGATTCAAACACATAGACATGAAACATCACTTTTTTGAGGGACAATGTTGAGATGCAGAATGTGTTGATGAGATTTTGCAAGAAATAAGGCCAAGTGGTTTATATCTTTATGAAGCCATTGAGCGAAGAAACCTTTGCCAAAAGTTGAGTGAAGCTAGGGATGCACAGAGTCACCTGAAGTTATAGCCAGCTTGCATGAAATCCCTTCTTTTGCTATGTTAAGAGGAGATGGTATCGGTACAAGTTGAGTTGCTTTTCGTTTTACAATTCATATTTGTTACCTTATTGCAGGTACACACTAATTGTATGTTGGCTAGAGGGAAGACTAAATCATAATGGCAGGGCAATCTAAAGAAAGGGACATGGTTCTCGAAAGGTTTGTATCACTTATGCTTCAGAGTAATCCGAGAGCCACTGCCATGTGTCCTCCCCCATTCATTGTATCAATATCAGATGTCCCTTCACATTAAATACAAATGTCGCCCCTGTTCATGGATTCAACAATACTAATTTCTTCCTAACTCTTCTTTGAATTCGCTGGTTGTTTAGTCTATTTTCTCCTAGAATCAAAATGTCTAAGTTTTTTCATATTTAAAGTTTCCTGTCTCGCATGAAATTGAAAATATCAGTTCATTCAATTTCTCCATTCCTCCCAGAACATTGTTCCTCCAGTCCAGTATGTGGAGTTTGTGATTAGGGTGAATCCAACACAACCCACACTGATGTGGTGACATCTGTTGCACACCAGCCATGTGAAATATGGCCTTGTTCTCCAAATTTAGCTCTATCTGGTGAAATATCACATAATTTGAAGGCTCAGCCAATTGTGAAGCCCACTATCAACCTTTCCACTGATCAATTAGAGGTGGCTTTTAGGGATACGCCTTATTCAATGTTTGAATGTCTTTTTGAAGGAGATTTGCCGAAGGTAAAGGGTCCAGAGTCTAATATTCTAGCAGTAGTGGAGGAACTGGTGACCATACAAAGCATAGCCTCTCTTAGAGGATATGTTCAACAAACTCCTTTTTTAAAAAAGAGTTGATATGGCCGAAATAGGTCCCTTGTAGTACTCAACCCATGTTCGACCTATCTCCTACGTCTTTTGATGTCAATAGTGAGGAGGATGTGGAAGAGGAAACTCTTTTTGTGTTGAGTAGAAAGGGGTTTCCAGGTGCTAATGGCTCAACAATGGTTGTCCCATACCTAGGAGGTGTTGATGATGATGTTAACGAGACTAAACTTCACAATTAACCTACTAAGGCTGAGGAGGAAAGAAAAAGAAAGTGGAAAGGGAAATGATATAGTCTCACAAAAAAAGGGACAAGAAAAGATATGCAGCTAGAGGAGAGGTGTACAAGATGAAAGAAAGTGCCATAGAAGAAAATTAAAAGGAAATAAAAAGAAATAGTAGAAAAAGAAGATATGTTCTAGTACCTGAGATCCCTAATTAAACTCCTCTACATGTAGGGTATAGTGAGACTGAATCTGATAACATTCCCATGGTTTTCACTGAATGAAAGAAGGGATCAAAGACTGGGAAGGTTATATCTAAAAGGGGTCACAAGTCAATGATAAAATCTCCACTGTAGAAAGAGAGTGTAAGTAAAAAGATCACTGTGAAATTAGTCCTTTACGGGACCAGATCCTCATGTTCAAAATTATGTTGAGTAAAATGTGGCAATAAGGGAAAAATGTATAGAAGAGATGGAGAGCCAAAAGGTGCTGAATTCTACAGCGTTCGACCCTGAAATCCTAACAGAATTTGGTATGTCTAATCTTTTCAATTATGTTTCCCTAAATGGTTGGGGTAACCTATTTGATGTCCCAACACTATACTTGCATTCATGAGCTTGAAGTGCGTGAGTTCTACTATAATATGGAGATGCGGAGTGATAGGGGTTAGATTTACTGTTAGAGAGATCAAATTTTCTCTTGACGAGAAAACTTTAGAATCATTCTGGATGTTCCTGAGAAGATATCCGGTCACTTGGAGTCTGCAAATCATCTAAGGAGTTCACTAAAAAGGCCACAAAATGTGGGTACATCAACGTGCAGGTCTACCAAAGAAATTTCTATCGGTGCCAAGGAAAGAAAAGAATACTGTAGCATCTGCTGATCTGTTTCTAATGGTAAAACTGGATGAACTTGAGGAAAGTAATCTTCCTGTTATAATGGTCGAATATATGCAGAAGGTGTTGAATTGGAGGTCATCAAAACATGGCATTCCTGATGGCTAATTTTTACAACATGTGTTAAACATTATTGAGTGCCTCATGGGTGGGGAGTACCTGAAACTGTGACTGCAAATGTTCACTATTGTCACTATCTTGGAGTGTGAATGTGTGATGAGAATGGAAAAGGGTAGGTATCAGGTAGAAGATCTTCTAGAGTAGAAAATTCTCTCAAAGGAGACTTAAGTAGCCTTACAGTGGTCCTAAATAATAAGTACGTTGAGATTGCAACATAAGTCAGTTCGAAAGTCTATCTCCAAAGGACCTGGTTCTTGTGTCATGGATTGGAAAGAGATTGAGAAGTTGTGAGCTGAAAATGAGCAGTTTTCGAAAACATATGCCTCACTCGGTTAGGAAGTCAAAGCACTCAACAAGAAATTCATTCAATAAGCATGAATTATACAAGATAAATACCCCTCAACCCATTATCCTCGTCATGTAATAATAAATTATAAAAGAACACCCTTAATTTCATTATCTCTATCCATCAATATGCATTAATCCTAAGATTAGGGTTACAGTTAGGGAGACATCCATGGATTCGTAAAAAATAGATCCAAACCCAAAAATACATGGCAAGGAATTCCATGAATGTAATAACATAATTAAAAAAAGTCTATCAATCTATACTTTCATCACTTCCAATCAATTAACAAGCAAGATCCAAGATTTAGGTTATTTAGGCAAAGAAGATAGATCAAATAAAATATCCATTGAACAACATAAATTTATAACAAATACACCCCTTATTAACCCTAAGTAATCACAATTCATCATAGTAAACACACAATTTATGTTTAAGAAGTAATTCCATTTGTTGACAAAACTCTTGAATTTGTGTTATTTTGAAATCATGATTGAATTCAGCTCTCTGAGAATGGAATTCCAAGAGTGAAAGAATACATACCTTATGATTAATTTAGCCATGAATTTGAGTATAAAACTTGGGGGATTTGCTCTTCTTCTTCAAGCTTCAATGATTTTTCTATGGAAGTTGGGTATAGAGAGAATGTAGAGAGAAGGAAGAACTTTTGGGTTATGATTGTAACGACCTGTTTAGTCGTTTTGAGCAGTAGAATTTATTTCTGGAAAAACTGTGTGAGTCGACAGAACCCACGACGGACCGTCATGGGCACGACGGGCCGTCGAGGGTTTCTCGTTCCAAAAGACTTAGACTTCTGAAATTTGGGTACTGAAATCGACTCTCTGAACTTCGTGACGACATGGCAGGACGGACCGTCGTGGGCACGACGGACCGTCGCAGGTGTCTCGTTCCAGAACACTTAGACTTCTGAAATTTAGGTACTGAAATCGACTCTCCGAACTTGGTGACGGACCTGCAGGACGAACCGTCGTGCGCACGACGGACCGTCACAGACCCTTTCGTGGAATTGAGTCTCTGAACTCTGTGACGGAGTAGAAGGACGGACCGTCGCAGGCGCGACGAGCCGTCACATGCTGCATAATCCCAGGCTGGGTCGGATTTCTGTTAAGTAATTTAAGGGGCGTTTTGGACTATTCCTGCTTTAATTATAAAGTTAGTGGGTTAATGTTAATAAGTCTAATTACTTGGGGGTTAAAAGAGGTAACCTTGAGTTAATTAGTGGGATATTATTGCCATCTTTTTACTTAATTATATGCTAATTAGGGTAAAAGAAAGAGGGTTTGAATAAGAAAAAGAAAGAGAACAGAAAGAGAGGGAGAACGAGTAGAGGGAGGGAGAAACGAACGAGGGGAAAAAACAAAGCTTCGGGAAACTTGCTTGCTTGATCACGAATCTTCGGTGGAGGTAGGTTATGGTTTATGCTATTCGTAGTAAACT